>NC_079194.1:278426155-278726155 GCF_029499605.1 Hyla sarda | reverse complement strand
GAGGGGCACAGGATAGGGTGCATTATATGTGAGGGGCACAGGACAGGGTGCATTATACATGAGGGGTGTCACGATGCCGGCTGGCAGGTAGTGGACCCTCTGTGCCAGAGAGGGATTGGCGTGGACCGTGCTAGTGGACCGGTTCTAAGCCACTACTGGTTTTCACCAGAGCCCGCCGCAAAGCGGGATGGTCTTGCTGCGGCGGTAGTGACCAGGTCGTATCCACTAGCAACGGCTCACCTCTCTGGCTGCTGAAGATAGGCGCGGTACAAGGGAGTAGGCAGAAGCAAGGTCGGACGTAGCAGAAGGTCGGGGCAGGCAGCAAGGATCGTAGTCAGGGGCAACGGCAGAAGGTCTGGAAACACAGGCAAGGAACACACAAGGAACGCTTTCACTGGCACTAAGGCAACAAGATCCGGCAAGGGAGTGCAAGGGAAGTGAGGTAATATAGGGAAGTGCACAGGTGAAAACCCTAATTGGAACCACTGCGCCAATCAGCGGCGCAGTGGCCCTTTAAATCGCAGAGACCCGGCGCGCGCGCGCCCTAGGGAGCGGGGCCGCGCGCGCCGGGACAGAACAGACGGGGAGCGAGTCAGGTAGGGGAGCCGGGGTGCGCATCGCGAGCGGGCGCTACCCGCATCGCGAATCGCATCCCGGCTGGCAGCGGGATCGCAGCGCCCCGGGTCAGAGGACGTGACCGGAGCGCTGCAGCGGAGGGAGTGAAGCGAGCGCTCCGGGGAGGAGCGGGGACCCGGAGCGCTCGGCGTAACAGTACCCCCCCCCTTGGGTCTCCCCCTCTTCTTGGAGCCTGAGAACCTGAGGAGCAGACTTTTGTCAAGGATGTTGTCCTCAGGTTCCCAGGATCTCTCTTCAGGACCACAACCCTCCCAGTCTACTAAAAAAAAAATTTTTCCCTCTGACCTTTTTGGCAGCCAAAATTTCCTTGACCGAGAAGACGTCCGAGGAGCCGGAAACAGGAGTGGGAGGAACAGATTTGGGAGAAAAACGGTTGAGGATGAGTGGTTTGAGAAGAGAGACGTGAAAGGCATTAGGGATACGAAGAGAAGGAGGAAGAAGAAGTTTATAAGAGACAGGATTAATTTGACACAAAATTTTGAAAGGACCAAGATAGCGTGGTCCCAACTTGTAGCTAGGGACACGGAAGCGGACATATTTAGCGGAGAGCCATACCTTGTCTCCAGGGGAAAAAACGGGGGGAGCTCTTCTTTTCTTATCCGCGAACCTCTTCATGCGTGAAGAAGCCTGTAAGAGAGAATTTTGGGTCTCTCTCCATATAATGGAAAGGTCACGAGAAATTTCATCCACAGCGGGCAGACCAGAGGGCAAGGGGGTAGGGAGGGGGGGGAGAGGGTGACGGCCGTACACCACGAAAAATGGGGATTTGGAGGAAGATTCAGAGACCCTGAAGTTATACGAGAATTCGGCCCATGGAAGGAGATCTGCCCAGTCATCCTGGCGGGAGGAAACAAAATGTCGCAAATAATCACCCAGGATCTGGTTAATTCTTTCTACTTGTCCATTGGACTGGGGATGATATGCAGAGGAAAAATTTAATTTAATCTTGAGTTGTTTACAGAGAGCCCTCCAGAATTTAGACACGAATTGGACCCCTCTATCCGAGACAATCTGCGTAGGCAACCCGTGAAGACGAAAAATGTGTACAAAAAATTGTTTAGCCAACTGAGGCGCAGAAGGAAGACCAGGAAGAGGGATGAAATGTGCCATTTTGGAGAATCGATCAACGACCACCCAAATAACGGTGTTGCCACGGGAAGGGGGTAAATCAGTAATAAAATCCATACCAATCAGAGACCAAGGCTGTTCGGGGACAGGCAGAGGATGAAGAAAACCAGCGGGCTTCTGGCGAGGAGTCTTATCCCGGGCACAGATAGTGCAGGCTCGCACAAAGTCCCCAACATCCGTCTCCAGAGTCGGCCACCAATAGAAGCGGGAGATGAGTTGCACAGATTTCTTGATGCCCGCATGACCTGCGAGATGGGAGGAGTGACCCCATTTGAGGATTCCGAGGCGTTGGCGTGGAGAAACAAAGGTCTTTCCTGGAGGAGTCTGCCTGATGGAGGCAGGAGAAGTGGAGATCAGGCAGTCAGGTGGAATGATGTGTTGCGGAGGGAGATCAACTTCTGAGGCATCCGAGGAACGAGAGAGAGCATCGGCCCTAATGTTCTTATCGGCAGGACGAAAGTGAATCTCAAAATTAAATCGGGCAAAGAACAGAGACCACCGGGCCTGGCGAGGATTCAGCCGTTGGGCAGACTGGAGGTAGGAGAGGTTCTTGTGGTCGGTGTAGATAATAACAGGAAATCTTGATCCCTCCAGCAGATGCCTCCATTCCTCAAGTGCTAATTTAATGGCTAGAAGCTCTCGATCCCCGATGGAGTAGTTCCTCTCCGCTGGAGAGAAGGTCCTAGAGAAAAAACCACAAGTGACAGCATGCCCGGAAGAATTTTTTTGTAGAAGAACAGCTCCAGCTCCCACTGAGGAGGCATCAACCTCCAATAGGAAGGGTTTGGAAGGGTCAGGTCTGGAGAGCACGGGAGCCGAAGAAAAGGCAGACTTGAGTCGTTTAAAGGAGTCTTCTGCTTGAGGAGGCCAGGACTTGGGATCAGCATTTTTTTTGGTTAAAGCCACGATAGGAGCCACAATGGTAGAAAAATGTGGAATAAATTGCCTGTAATAATTGGCGAACCCCAAAAAGCGTTGGATAGCACGGAGTCCGGAGGGGCGTGGCCAATCTAAGACGGCAGAGAGTTTGTCTGGATCCATCTGTAGTCCCTGGCCAGAGACCAAATATCCTAGAAAAGGAAGAGATTGGCATTCAAACAGACATTTCTCAATTTTGGCATAGAGTTGGTTGTCACGAAGTCTCTGAAGAACCATACGGACATGCTGGCGGTGTTCTTCTAGATTGGCAGAAAAAATTAGGATATCGTCCAGATATACAACAACACAGGAGTATAACAGATCACGAAAAATTTCATTGACAAAGTCTTGGAAGACGGCAGGGGCATTGCACAGTCCAAAGGGCATGACCAGATACTCAAAGTGTCCATCTCTGGTGTTAAATGCCGTTTTCCACTCGTCCCCCTCTCTGATGCGGATGAGGTTATAGGCGCCTCTTAAGTCCAATTTAGTGAAGATGTGGGCACCTTGGAGGCGATCAAAGAGTTCAGAGATGAGGGGTAAGGGGTAGCGGTTCTTAACCGTGATTTTATTAAGACCGCGGTAGTCAATGCAAGGACGTAGGGAGCCATCTTTTTTGGACACAAAGAAAAATCCGGCTCCGGCAGGAGAGGAGGATTTACGGATAAAGCCCTTTTTTAGATTCTCCTGGACGTATTCGGACATGGCAAGAGTCTCTGGGGCAGAGAGAGGATAAATTCTGCCCCGGGGTGGAGTAGTACCCGGGAGGAGGTCGATAGGGCAATCATAAGGCCTGTGAGGAGGTAGAGTCTCAGCTTGTTTTTTGCAGAAAACATCCGCGAAGTCCATATAGGCCTTAGGGAGACCGGTTACTGGAGGAACCACAGAGTTACGGCAAGGGTTACTGGGAACCGGTTTTAGACAGTTCTTGGAACAAGAGGACCCCCAACTCTTGATCTCCCCAGTGGACCAATCCAGGGTTGGGGAATGAAGTTGAAGCCAGGGAAGTCCAAGGAGAATCTCCGAGGTGCAATTGGGGAGGACCAAAAGTTCAATCCTCTCATGATGAGATCCGATGCTCATAAGAAGGGGCTCCGTGCGGAAACGTATGGTACAGTCCAATCTTTCATTATTTACACAATTGATGTAGAGGGGTCTGGCGAGACTGGTCACCGGGATGTTGAACCTGTTGACGAGAGAGGCCAAAATAAAATTTCCTGCAGATCCAGAGTCCAAGAAGGCCACTGTAGAGAAGGAGAAGGCAGAGGCAGACATCCGCACAGGCACAGTAAGACGTGGAGAAGCAGAGTAGACATCAAGGACTGTCTCACCTTTGTGCGGAGTCAGCGTACGTCTTTCCAGGCGGGGAGGACGGATAGGACAATCCCTCAGGAAGTGTTCGGTACTAGCACAGTACAGGCAGAGGTTCTCCATACGGCGTCGTGTCCTCTCTTGAGGTGTCAGGCGAGACCGGTCGACCTGCATAGCCTCCACGGCGGGAGGCACAGGAACAGATTGCAGGGGACCAGAGGAGAGAGGAGCCGAGGAGACGAAACGCCTCGTGCGAACAGAGTCCATATCTTGGCGGAGTTCCTGACGCCTTTCAGAAAAACGCATGTCAATGCGAGTGGCTAGGTGAATAAGTTCATGTAGATTAGCAGGAATTTCTCGTGCGGCCAGAACATCTTTAATGTTGCTGGATAGGCCTTTTTTGAAGGTCGCGCAGAGGGCCTCATTATTCCAGGACAATTCTGAAGCAAGTGTACGGAATTGTACGGCATACTCGCCAACGGAAGAATTACCCTGGACCAGGTTCAACAGGGCAGTCTCAGCAGAAGAGGCTCGGGCAGGTTCCTCAAAGACACTTCGGATTTCCGAGAAGAAGGAGTGTACAGAGGCAGTGACGGGGTCATTGCGGTCCCAGAGCGGTGTGGCCCATGACAGGGCTTTTCCGGACAGAAGACTGACTACGAAAGCCACCTTAGACCTTTCAGTGGGAAACAGGTCCGACATCATCTCCAGATGCAGGGAACATTGGGAAAGAAAGCCACGGCAAAACTTAGAGTCCCCATCAAATTTATCCGGCAAGGATAAGCGTATCCCAGGAGCGGCCACTCGCTGCGGAGGAGGTGCAGGAGCTGGCGGAGGAGATGACTGCTGAAGCTGTGGTAGCAACTGTTGTAGCATAACGGTCAGTTGAGACAGCTGTTGGCCTTGTTGCGCTATCTGTTGTGACTGCTGGGCGACCACCGTGGTGAGGTCAGCGACAACTGGCAGAGGAACTTCAGCGGGATCCATGGCCGGATCTACTGTCACGATGCCGGCTGGCAGGTAGTGGACCCTCTGTGCCAGAGAGGGATTGGCGTGGACCGTGCTAGTGGACCGGTTCTAAGCCACTACTGGTTTTCACCAGAGCCCGCCGCAAAGCGGGATGGTCTTGCTGCGGCGGTAGTGACCAGGTCGTATCCACTAGCAACGGCTCACCTCTCTGGCTGCTGAAGATAGGCGCGGTACAAGGGAGTAGGCAGAAGCAAGGTCGGACGTAGCAGAAGGTCGGGGCAGGCAGCAAGGATCGTAGTCAGGGGCAACGGCAGAAGGTCTGGAAACACAGGCAAGGAACACACAAGGAACGCTTTCACTGGCACTAAGGCAACAAGATCCGGCAAGGGAGTGCAAGGGAAGTGAGGTAATATAGGGAAGTGCACAGGTGAAAACCCTAATTGGAACCACTGCGCCAATCAGCGGCGCAGTGGCCCTTTAAATCGCAGAGACCCGGCGCGCGCGCGCCCTAGGGAGCGGGGCCGCGCGCGCCGGGACAGAACAGACGGGGAGCGAGTCAGGTAGGGGAGCCGGGGTGCGCATCGCGAGCGGGCGCTACCCGCATCGCGAATCGCATCCCGGCTGGCAGCGGGATCGCAGCGCCCCGGGTCAGAGGACGTGACCGGAGCGCTGCAGCGGAGGGAGTGAAGCGAGCGCTCCGGGGAGGAGCGGGGACCCGGAGCGCTCGGCGTAACAAGGGGCACAGGACAGGGTGCATTATATGTGAGGGGCACAGGACAGGGTGCATTATACATGAGGGGCACAGGACAGGGTGCATTATATGTGAGGGGCACGGGACAGGGGTATTATATGTGAGGGGCACAGGACAGGGTGCTTTATATGTGAGGGGCACAGGACAGGGTGCATTATATGTGAGGGGCACAGGACAGGGGGGCATTATATGTGAGGGGCACAGGACAGGGGGGCATTATATGTGAGGGGCACAGGACAGAGGCAGTATATGTGATGGGCACAGGACAGGGTGCTTTATATGTGAGGGGCACAGGACAGGGTGCATTATAAGTGAGGGGCACAGGACAGGGGGGCATTATATGTGAGGGGCACAGGACAGGGGGCATTATATGTGAGGGGCACAGAGTGTTTTGCATTTCAGAGGTATAGGCCGGCATTTATCATTGTAGGTGTAAGTGAAGTATTTTTCTACACCTTTCTTTGTGTGCTGGTAATCTGTAGGAGCGCCACATTTATTAAAAGTTAGCAGACTATTTGATACATTTTGTGAAGGTCACATTTTCTGAAATCTCTCTTTTCACATACACTAAAATAAGCTAAGTCTGGGCTGGTGTAGTTTTAGAGACTTTTCAGTGGCATTGCGCCATTTTTGCGCCTTTTCACAAAAAGGTGCAGTTCATAAAACCTGTCCATATCACGTGTATTGCCAAAATCAGTGGAAGGCAACTGAAGCGGAAAAAAGGCGCAAATAAACCCTGCTTGCGCCTTTTTTGCACCATTTTTAGACACAAAAAACAGTCTAAAGACAATTATACATGTCGGCTATAGTGTATATTATAAGGAATTTTTGGGGTGGTATGATTTTTATGGGCCACAATACATTACGGTATTGTATTCAGAGGGTGCATGGCAAGGTTATATTCAGAGAGCACAGTATGTGGTAGTATTATATTCAGAGGGTACAGTGTGTTCTAGTAATATATTCAGAGGTTACGGTGTGTGGCGGTTTTATATACAGAGGATACGATGTGTGGTGGTTTTATATTCATAGGTCATGGTGTGTGGCAGTTTTATATACAGAGGTACGGTGTGGTGGTTTTATATTCAGAGGTTACGGTGTGTGGCGGTTTTATATACAGAGGTTATGGTGTGTGGCGGTTTTATATTCAGAGGTTACGGTGTGTGGCGGTTTTATATACAGAGGTACAGTGTGGTGGTTTTATATTCAGAGGTTACGGTGTGTGGCGGTTTTATATACAGGTGTTACGGTGTGTGGCGGTTTTATATACAGAGGGTACGGTGTGTGACGGTTTTATATACAGAGGGTACGGTGTGTGGTGGTATTATATACTGTTACGCCGAGCGCTCCGGGTCCCCGCTCCTCCCCGGAGCGCTCGCAACATCCTCGCAATCGCAGCGCCCCGGTCAGACCTGCTGACCGGGTGCGCTGCGATACCTCTTCCAGCCGGGATGCGATTCGCGATGCGGGTGGCGCCCGCTCGCGATGCGCACCCCGGCTCCCGTACCTGACTCGCTCTCCGTCGGTCCTGTCCCGGCGCGCGCGGCCCCGCTCCTTAGGGCGCGCGCGCGCCGGGTCTCTACGATTTAAAGGGCCACTGCGCCGCTGATTGGCGCAGTTGGTTTAATTAGTGTATTCACCTGTGCACTTCCCTATATAACCTCACTTCCCCTTCCCTTCCTTGCCGGATCTTGTTGCCATCGTGCCAGTGAAAGCGTTTCCCAGTGTGTTCCTAGCCTGTGTTCCAGACCTCCTGCCGTTGCCCCTGACTACGATCCTTGCTGCCTGCCCCGACCTTCTGCTACGTCCGACCTTGCTCTTGTCTACTCCCTTGTACCGCGCCTATCTTCAGCAGTCAGAGAGGTTGAGCCGTTGCTAGTGGATACGACCTGGTTGCTACCGCCGCTGCAAGACCATCCCGCTTTGCGGCGGGCTCTGGTGAAAACCAGTAGCAGCTTAGAACCGGTCCACTAGCACGGTCCACGCCAATCCCTCTCTGGCACAGAGGATCCACCTCCTGCCAGCCGAATCGTGACAGTAGATCCGGCCATGGATCCCGCTGAAGTTCCACTGCCAGTTGTCGCCGACCTCACCACGGTGGTCGCCCAGCAGTCGCAACAGATAGCGCAACAAGGCCACCAGCTGTCTCAACTGACCGTGATGCTACAGCAGCTACTACCACAGCTCCAGCAATCATCTCCTCCGCCAGCTCCTGCACCTCCTCCACAGCGAGTGGCCGCTTCCGGCCTACGACTATCCTTGCCGGATAAATTTGATGGGGACTCTAAGTTTTGCCGTGGCTTTCTTTCACAATGTTCCCTGCACTTGGAGATGATGTCGGACCAGTTTCCTACTGAAAGGTCTAAGGTGGCTTTCGTAGTCAGCCTTCTGTCCGGAAAAGCTCTGTCATGGGCCACACCGCTCTGGGACCGCAATGACCCCATCACTGCCTCTGTACACTCCTTCTTCACGGAGATTCGAAGTGTCTTTGAGGAACCTGCCCGAGCCTCTTCTGCTGAGACTGCCCTGCTGAACCTGGCCAAGGGTAATTCTTCCGTTGGCGAGTACGCCATCCAATTCCGTACTCTTGCTTCCGAATTATCTTGGAATAATGAGGCCCTCTGCGCGACCTTTAAAAAAGGCCTATCCAGCAACATTAAAGATGTTCTGGCCGCACGAGAAATTCCTGCTAACCTGCATGAACTTATTCATCTAGCCACTCGCATTGACATGCGTTTTTCCGAAAGGCGTCAGGAGCTCCGCCAGGATATGGACTTTGTTCGTACGAGGCGTTTTTTCTCCCCGGCTCCTCTCTCCTCTGGTCCTCTGCAATCCGTTCCTGTGCCTCCCGCCGTGGAGGCTATGCAAGTTGACCGGTCTCGCTTGACACCTCAAGAGAGGACACGACGCCGCATGGAGAATCTGTGCCTGTACTGTGCCGGTACCGAACACTTCCTGAAGGATTGTCCTATCCGTCCTCCCCGCCTGGAAAGACGTACGCTGACTCCGCACAAAGGGGAGACAGTTCTTGATGTCTACTCTGCTTCTCCACGCCTTACTGTGCCTGTGCGGATATCTTCCTCCATCTTCTCCTTCTCTACTATGGCCTTCTTGGACTCCGGATCTGCAGGAAATTTTATTTTGGCCTCTCTCATCAACAGGTTCAACATCCCGGTGACCAGTCTCGCCAGACCCCTCTACATCGATTGTGTTAACAATCAAAGATTGGACTGTACCGTGCGTTACCGCACGGAACCCCTCCTAATGTGCATCGGACCTCATCACGAAAAAATTGAGTTTTTGGTCCTCTCCAATTGCACTTCCGAAATTCTCCTTGGATTACCGTGGCTTCAACGCCATTCCCCAACCCTTCATTGGTCCACAGGAGAAATCAAGAGCTGGGGTACTTCTTGTTTCAAGGACTGTCTTAAACCGGTTCCCAGTACTCCCTGCCGTGACCCTGTGGTTCCCCCTGTAACCGGTCTCCCTAAGGCTTATATGGACTATGCTGACGTATTTTGCAAAAAGCAAGCTGAGACTTTACCTCCTCACAGGCCTTATGACTGTCCTATTGACCTCCTCCCGGGCACTACTCCACCCCGGGGCAGAATTTATCCTCTGTCCGCTCCAGAGACTCTTGCTATGTCTGAATACATCCAGGAAAATTTAAAAAAGGGGTTTATCCGCAAATCCTCCTCTCCTGCCGGAGCTGGATTTTTTTTTGTGTCCAAAAAAGATGGCTCCCTGCGTCCTTGCATTGATTACCGCGGACTTAATAAAATCACGGTAAAGAACCGCTACCCTCTACCTCTTATCTCAGAACTCTTTGATCGCCTTCAAGGTGCCCACATCTTTACCAAACTGGACTTAAGAGGTGCTTATAATCTCATCCGCATCAGGGAGGGGGACGAATGGAAGACTGCATTTAACACCAGAGATGGACACTTTGAGTATCTGGTCATGCCCTTTGGCCTGTGCAACGCCCCTGCCGTCTTCCAAGACTTTGTTAATGAAATTTTTCGTGATCTCTTATATTCCTGTGTTGTTGTGTATCTGGACGATATTCTGATTTTTTCTGCCAACTTAGAAGAACACCGCCAGCATGTCCGCATGGTTCTTCAGAGACTTCGAGACAATCAACTTTATGCCAAAATGGAGAAATGTCTGTTTGAATGTCAATCTCTTCCTTTCCTAGGATACTTGGTCTCTGGCCAGGGATTACAAATGGACCCGGATAAACTCTCTGCCGTCTTGGATTGGCCACGCCCCTCCGGACTCCGTGCTATCCAACGTTTTTTGGGGTTCGCCAATTATTACAGACAATTTATTCCACACTTTTCCACCATTGTAGCTCCTATCGTGGCTTTAACCAAGAAAAATGCCAATCCCAAGTCCTGGTCTCCCCAAGCGGAAGACACATTTAAACGGCTCAAGTCTGCCTTTTCTTCTGCTCCCGTGCTCTCCAGACCTGACCCATCTAAACCCTTCCTATTGGAGGTAGATGCCTCCTCAGTGGGAGCTGGAGCGGTCCTTTTACAAAAAAATTCTTCCGGGCATGCTGTTACTTGTGGTTTTTTATCTAGGACCTTCTCTCCGGCGGAGAGAAACTACTCCATCGGGGATCGAGAACTACTGGCCATTAAATTGGCACTTGAGGAATGGAGACATCTGCTGGAGGGATCAAAATTTCCAGTTATCATTTACACCGATCACAAGAATCTCTCCTATCTCCAGTCTGCCCAACGGCTGAACCCTCGCCAGGCCAGGTGGTCGTTGTTCTTTGCCCGTTTTAACTTTGAAATTCATTTTCGCCCTGCCGACAAGAACATTAGGGCCGATGCCCTCTCTCGTTCCTCGGATGCCTCGGAAGCAGAGGTCTCTCCGCAACACATCATTCCTCCTGACTGTCTGATCTCCACTTCCCCAGCCTCCATCAGGCAAACTCCTCCAGGGAAGACCTTTGTTTCTCCACGCCAACGTCTCGGGATTCTCAGATGGGGTCACTCCTCCCACCTCGCAGGCCATGGGGGCATCAAAAAGTCCCTGCAACTCATCTCTCGTTTCTATTGGTGGCCGACTCTGGAGACGGATGTTGTTGATTTTGTGCGGGCCTGTACTGTCTGTGCCCGGGATAAGACTCCTCGCCAGAAGCCTGCTGGTCTCCTTCATCCTCTGCCTGTCCCCGAACAGCCTTGGTCACTGATTGGTATGGACTTTATTACTGACCTACCCCCATCCCGTGGCAACACTGTTGTTTGGGTGGTCGTTGATCGATTTTCCAAGATGGCACATTTTATTCCTCTTCCTGGTCTTCCTTCAGCGCCTCAGTTGGCAAAACAATTTTTTGTACACATTTTTCGTCTTCACGGTTTGCCCACGCAGATCGTCTCGGATAGAGGCGTCCAATTCGTGTCTAAATTCTGGAGGGCCCTCTGTAAACAGCTCAAGATTAAATTAAACTTCTCTTCTTCTTATCATCCCCAATCCAATGGGCAAGTAGAAAGAATTAACCAGGTCCTGGGTGACTATTTACGGCATTTTGTTTCCTCCCGCCAGGATGACTGGGCAGATCTTCTACCATGGGCCGAATTCTCATACAACTTCAGAGTCTCTGAATCTTCTGCTAAGTCCCCATTTTTCGTGGTGTACGGCTGTCACCCTCTTCCCCCCCTCCCTACTCCCTTGCCCTCTGGTTTGCCCGCTGTGGATGAAGTAACTCGTGATCTTTCCACCATATGGAAAGAGACCCAAAATTCTCTTTTACAGGCTTCATCCCGCATGAAAAGGTTTGCGGATAAGAAAAGAAGAACCCCCCCCATTTTTGCTCCCGGAGACAAGGTATGGCTCTCCGCTAAATATGTCCGCTTTCGTGTCCCCAGTTACAAACTGGGACCACGCTATCTTGGTCCTTTCAAAGTCTTGTGCCAGATTAATCCTGTCTCTTACAAACTCCTTCTTCCTCCTTCTCTTCGTATTCCCAATGCCTTCCATGTCTCTCTCCTTAAACCACTCATCATCAACCGTTTCTCTCCCAAACTTGTTTCTCCCACTCCTGTTTCCGGTTCTTCTGACATCTTCTCCGTAAAGGAGATACTGGCCTCCAAGACGGTCAGAGGAAAAAGATTTTTTTTAGTAGATTGGGAGGGCTGTGGTCCTGAAGAGAGATCCTGGGAACCTGAGGACAATATCCTAGACAAAAGTCTGGTCCTCAGGTTCTCAGGCTCCAAGAAGAGGGGGAGACCCAAGGGGGGGGTACTGTTACGCCGAGCGCTCCGGGTCCCCGCTCCTCCCCGGAGCGCTCGCAACATCCTCGCAATCGCAGCGCCCCGGTCAGACCTGCTGACCGGGTGCGCTGCGATACCTCTTCCAGCCGGGATGCGATTCGCGATGCGGGTGGCGCCCGCTCGCGATGCGCACCCCGGCTCCCGTACCTGACTCGCTCTCCGTCGGTCCTGTCCCGGCGCGCGCGGCCCCGCTCCTTAGGGCGCGCGCGCGCCGGGTCTCTACGATTTAAAGGGCCACTGCGCCGCTGATTGGCGCAGTTGGTTTAATTAGTGTATTCACCTGTGCACTTCCCTATATAACCTCACTTCCCCTTCCCTTCCTTGCCGGATCTTGTTGCCATCGTGCCAGTGAAAGCGTTTCCCAGTGTGTTCCTAGCCTGTGTTCCAGACCTCCTGCCGTTGCCCCTGACTACGATCCTTGCTGCCTGCCCCGACCTTCTGCTACGTCCGACCTTGCTCTTGTCTACTCCCTTGTACCGCGCCTATCTTCAGCAGTCAGAGAGGTTGAGCCGTTGCTAGTGGATACGACCTGGTTGCTACCGCCGCTGCAAGACCATCCCGCTTTGCGGCGGGCTCTGGTGAAAACCAGTAGCAGCTTAGAACCGGTCCACTAGCACGGTCCACGCCAATCCCTCTCTGGCACAGAGGATCCACCTCCTGCCAGCCGAATCGTGACATATACAGAGGGTACGGTGTGTGTTGGTATTATATTCAGAATGTACAGATGTGTGGTAGTATTATATTCAGCGGGTATGGTGTGTGCCAGTATTATATTCAAAGGATACAGTGTTTGGCAGTATTATAATAATTATTGTTTTAATATAGAGGATGAGAATCCGCTGACATAGTGAGGAGACGTCTGGGCATCAAGTTCTGCTGAGTGAACATTTAGCTGGAACAGGCGGTATTTACCATCTGAATTAGATAAGGAAAGACTATAGAGAAGACGTCACCTGTAATCACTGATATCATTGTGTATTCTCCTCACTATAGAGAAGACGTCACCTATAGTCACTGATATAATTGTACATTCTCCTCACTATATCCTATCAGAGCTGGAGTCACTTGTAAATTCTACAGTTATGATGAGTGAAACTACAACTCCCAGCATACCCTTACCACTGCTTAAAGGGATACTCCGCTGGAAAACATGTTGTTTTAATCAACTGGTGCCGGAAAGTTAAACAGATTTGTAAATTACTTCTATTTGAAAATCCTTTCAGTACTTATCAGCTTCTGCATGCTCCACAGGAAGTTCTTTTCTTTTTGAATTTCCTTTCTGTCTGTCCCCAGTGCTCTCTGCTGACACCTCTGTCCACTTTAGGAACTGTCCAGAGTAGGAGCAAATCCCCATAGCAAACCTCTCCTGCTCTGGACAGTTCCTAATATGGACAGAGGTGTCAGCAGAGAGCACTGTGGTCAGACAGAAGGGAAATTCAAAAAGAAAAGAACTTCCTGAGGAGCATATAGCAGCTGATAAGTACTCAAAGGATTAAGATTATTAAATAGAAGTAAATTACAAATCTGTTTAACTTTCTGGCACCAGTTGATTTATAAAATAAAATGTATAGGTATATATAATAAATTATATAAAACCAGTCCTCAAGGATAGTGAAATAAAGAGATAAAAAAGGATATTCATTGTCTATGGCTACTGAAGAATAAGACAGTCGTCTTGAAACGCATATAGCCTCGGTCTTATACCTATTACCTACAGCAACCACCTTGTATGGCTTTAAATCCCACCTTCGGCTTTGGCAGCGCTGTAGACCCCCTATTCTGGGACCTCTGTGGATCGCGCGCGCGATCCTCTCTCTTTAGGACACAAGGACGGCGATCACCTCTTCATCCATGATACTCCACTTGTGGCCGGACGCAATCCCGTGCCAACCTGTCTTTGCCAGACCTATTCATTCCACTTTACTGGGATCACAAATGGTCACAAAGGCCGGACGCCACACCGTGCCAGCGGCGACAGAAACCCTCACCGCGAGACCGATGCTCCTGAGGATGCCAGCTGCACGTCGCCAGTAAGTGATACCACTCAAATCGGCATACAGGTATTACCTAATATTATCAAACCTATATTATTTGCAAATCCCTCCCTGAACTGCTCCATTATATAATTCCATGAACTGTATTGCCGGACCATTTTATTTCTGAACTATATTACTGGACCATTTTATTCCTGGACATTTCCAAAAAAAATTTAGCCCAATTTTAGGTGGTTGCTTTATAAATGACTTTTTAATATCACATCTATTTCAATACTAACATCTAATTAACATCTGGTGCAAGGGCCCTGCCCAGATGTAGGCTATTATCGTGTGAATAAATGTTATATTTTATTATATTATTATTTTATTGCATTATTGTCTTTGATTCAGGTCTTTTATCTCATCATTTTATTATTTATTAATTATCATTATTTATTTAGTATTCACTTTATGACATTCAATTAACTGTTTTTACATCTATTGCTTCCACATCACTTTTTCTCGTTTATTTTATCTCTTTTTATCTCTTTATTTCACTATCCTTGAGGACTGGTTTTATATCATTTATTATATATACCTATACACTTTACGAGGTCTTTTTGGGATTTAGACCATTAACCTCAGAATAGTATACCTAAGTGAGCTACACATACCCTTTGTCTTCTCCAATATAAAAAAAAAATATTTTCCACCAGAGTACAACATCGAAAAGACGGTAAAATAAAATGAGAAGAGAATTAGGCAAATGGAATGTAACATAAGACTGTGGTCTTCTAACTGTGGCTTATTTGTCTTGTCGGAACTGACCCAATAAAAGAGGAAGCTGTTTTTTACCTGCAAACCTGTGCTGGACCGTTTTCTTACTTTGTGCATACATCTGGTCAGGGACGCTGCTGATCAGGCCCGCGCACAGGTGCAGGGAGGAGGAGGTGAGCTGTCGTTCTGATTCACTCTTCTAACTGTGGACCTCCTGCTGTTGCAAAACTACAACTCCTAGCATGCCTGGACAGCCGTTGGCTGTCCGGGCATGCTGGAAGTTGTAGTTTTACAACAGCAGGAGGTCCGCAGTTTGGAGACCACTGACATATGGGAATAGGTTCCCCAACATATAAACTAAGACTAAAACTATTGTCAGCAGAGAGCACTGTGGTCAGGCAGAAAATGAATTAAAAAAGAAAAGAACTACCTGTGTATTATACAGCAGCTGATAAGTACTGGAAGAATTGGGATTTTTTTTTACCTCTTGAGTCTGCTCCCTTTCTATAACACAGGGCCACGGCGTTGCCCCACGTCATAGTGGGTCGGGCCTGGCCTCTAACAACGGCTAATAGCTAATGGCTAATAGCGTGCGGAACCGCCATCAGTGCTATTAACCCCTTAGACGCGGCATTCAAAGTTTATTGCCACGTCTAAAGTGAAAGTAAACTTCGGTCAATGGCGTACACGCAAAAAAATTCCAAAGTCCAAAATAGCATATTTTTGGTCATTTTTTATATCATGAAAAAATGAATAAAAAGCGATCAAAAAGTCAGATCAATACAAATATGGTACCTCATACAATTATGGTAAAAACTTCAGATCATTTTTCACAAAAAATGAGCCCTCATACCGCCCCGTACACGGAAAAAAAAAGTTATAGGGGTCAGAAGATGACAATTTTAAACGTATTCATTTTCGTGCATGTAGTTATGATTTTTTTCCAGAAGTACGACAAAATCAAACCTATATAAGTAGGGTATCATTTTAATCATATGGACCTACAGAATAAAGAGAAGGTGTCATTTTTATTGAAAAATGTACTACGTAGAAACAGAAGCCCCACAATGTTACAAAACGGCGTTTTTTCTTAAATTTTGTCGCACAATGATATTTTTCCATTTCGCCGTAGATTTTGGGGTAAAATGACTGATGTCATTACAAAGTAGAATTAGTGGTGCAAAAAATAAGCCATCATATGGATTTGTAGGTGCAAAATTGAAAGAATTATGATTTTTTTAAAGGTAAGGAGAAAAAAATGAAAGTGCAAAAATGATAAAACCCTGAGTTCTTAAGGGGTTAATAGAAGTAATTTACAAATCTGTTTAACTTTCTGGCACCAGTTGATTTAAAAGAAAATGTTTTCCAATGGAGTACCCCTTTAATGGGGTCCGTCTGGTGTTCATTTATGTAGCCTGAGCTGACCAGACAAAAAATGACTGCATGCAACGCTTATGCACAGGTCCCGCTAAGAAAACAGATCCCGCGATAGGTTCCCAAATGGAGATAATATGCATTCAATAGTTTGTGGTGAAGACAGACTGTACTACTTACTGATAAGTTTAGTGAGGATTTTCTCCACTTGAACCTTAAAATTCAGGTCGGAAATTGCGTTGCGTATATTGCCTTGGAGCTGGTTAGTTATTTTAGCCCCTTTGTTGCTCCTTTTTTTTTTTATATAGTGCAGAAGAATCACTTTACTTTTTATTAATCCCATATGGTCAATGGCGTAAACGTAAAAAAAATAAAAAAGAAAAAATCCAAAATTGCTGCTTTTTTTTATCAAGTCACATTCCAGAAACAATTAATAAAAAAACCTTTAAAAAGTCTCTCTCTCTCTCTCTCTCTCTCTCTCTCTCTCTCTATGAAGTCTCTCTCTCTCTCTCTCTCTCTCTCTCTCTCTCTCTCTCTCTCTCTCTCTCTCTCTCTCTCTCTCTCTCTCTCTCTCTCTCTCTATATATATATAATGTAAAAACTACAGATCACAGTGCAAAAAATTAGCCCTCATATATGGAAAAATTAGAGGACTATGGTCAAAATTTTAAACATTTATTTTAGTAAGGTGCACCTTACTAAAATAAATACGTTATTGTATTAACTTTTTGGCATCGGCTATTCTACATCGGGGTTAGGCGCCGCAACTCACGTCCATTTTTGGGAAACCGGTTATACCGAACCTCTGTTTTGCAGATTGCGGCATTTGAGCTTCTTGGCCCTGCCTTCTTGACACTTGGCTTAGAAATAAATGCACTTTTATAAGTTTGGCCACCACCACCAGCTTCAGGAACGGTACAGTTTGCTTGTATACACTAACAGCTATCCAACCATGTCTGCAGCTCTTAGCAGCAAATCCAGCTGACGGATTAAAGTGTCATCAGCCATTAAAAGGTCAGTTATATCCATATATGATGTCATTGTGTTATTTCTATGTTGGGATGTCAGTGTACTAGGTGATCTTTACTGTGTGTTACTGTTACGCCTAGCGCTCCGGGTCCCCGCTCCTCCCCGGAGCGCTCACGGCGTCTTTCTCCCTGCAGCGCCCCGGTCAGTCCCGCTGACCGGGAGCGCTGCACTGTCATGGCCGTCGGGGATGCGATTCGCACAGCGGGACGCGCCCGCTCGCGAATCGCATCCCAGGTCACTTACCCGTCCCGGTCCCCTGCTGTCATGTGCTGGCGCGCGCGGCTCCGCTCTCTAGGGCGCGCGCGCGCCAGCTCTCTGAGACTTAAAGGGCCAGTGCACCAATGATTGGTGCCTGGCCCAATTAGCTTAATTGGCTCCCACCTGCTCCCAGACTATATCTGCTCACTGCCCCTGCACTCCCTTGCCGGATCTTGTTGCCTTGTGCCAGTGAAAGCGTTTAGTGTGTCCAAAGCCTGTGTTACCTGAACTTCTGCTATCCATCCTGACTACGAACCTTGCCGCCTGCCCCCGACCTTCTGCTACGTCTGACCTTGCCTCTGCCTAGTCCTTCTGTCCCACGCCTTCTCAGCAGTCAGTGAGGTTGAGCCGTTGCTAGTGGATACGACCTGGTTGCTACTGCCGCAGCAAGACCATCCCGCTTTGCGGCGGGCTCTGGTGAAAACCAGTAGCCTCTTAGAACCGGTCCACTAGCACGGTCCACGCCAATCCCTCGCTGACACAGCGGATCCACAACCCGTAAGCCGAATCGTGACAGTAGATCCGGCCATGGATCCCGCTGAGGTGCCGCTGACAAGTCTCGCTGATCTTCCCACGGTGGTCGCTCAGCAATAGCAGCAGATTGCCCAACAAGGACAGCAGCTGTCGCAGTTGACTGCCATGTTACAGCAACTTCTGCCTCTGCTACAGCAGCAACCATCTCCTCCGCCAGCTCCTGCACCTCCTCCGCAGCGAGTGGCCGCTCCTAACCTCCGCTTGTCCCTGCCGGACAAATTTGATGGGGACTCTAAACTCTGCCGTGGATTTTTGTCTCAGTGTTCCCTGCATATGGAGATGTTGTCGGACTTGTTTCCTACAGAACGGTCTAAGGTGGCGTTCGTAGTGAGCCTTCTTTCAGGAAAGGCTTTGTCTTGGGCCACACCGCTCTGGGACCGCAATGATCCTGCCACAGCCACAGTCCAGTCCTTCTTCGTTGAAGTCCGGAGTGTCTTCGAGGAGCCAGCCCGAGCTTCTTCTGCCGAGACTGCCCTGTTGAACCTGGTCCAGGGTGATTCTTCAGTGGGCGAGTACGCCATCCAATTTCGTACTCTTGCTTCCGAGTTATCATGGAATAACGAAGCTCTCTGCGCGACCTTTAAAAAAGGCCTATCCAGTCGCATCAAGGATGTGCTGGCCACACGAGAGATTCCTGCCAACCTCCAAGAACTCATCCATTTGGCTACCCGCATTGACATGCGTTTTTCTGAGCGACACCAAGAGCTCCGCCAGGAAAAAGACTTAGATCTCTGGGCACCTCTCCCACAGCATCCTTTGCAGTCTACGCCTGGGCCTCCCGCCGAGGAGGCCATGCAAGTGGATCGGTCTCGCCTGACCCAGGAAGAGAGGAATCGCCGTAGAGAAGAAAATCTCTGTCTGTACTGTGCCAGTACCGAGCATTTCTTGGTGGATTGCCCTATCCGTCCTCCACGCCTGGGAAACGCACGCACGCACCCAGCTCACGTGGGTGTGGCGTCTCTTGGTTCTAAGTCTGCTTCTTCACGTCTCACGGTGCCCGTGCGGATTTCTCCTTCAGCCAACTCCTCCCTTTCAGCCGTGGCCTGCTTGGACTCTGGTGCCTCTGGGAATTTTATTTTGGAGTCCTTTGTGAATAAATTCAGCATCCCGGTGACCCGTCTCGTCAAGCCGCTCTACATTTCCGCGGTCAACGGAGTCAGATTGGATTGCACCGTGCGTTACCGCACAGAACCCCTCCTGATGTCTATTGGACCCCACCACGAAAGGATTGAGCTCTTCGTTCTCCCCAACTGTACCTCTGAGGTCCTCCTCGGTCTGCCATGGCTCCGGCTTCATTCTCCCACCCTTGATTGGACTACCGGGGAGATCAAGAACTGGGACTCTGCCTGCCACAGGAAGTGCCTCTCCCCCCCTCCCAGTCCCGTCAGGCAAGCCTCTGTGCCTCCTCATGGCTCCCGTCCTTGTGTCTCCCTGCCCCGTGCCAAGCTTCACCCTCTGCCCTCCCTCCCCATTCCAACTCCTGCTGTACTGCCTGCCGTTGAGGAAACCCTCCATTCTTTCCCGGTGTCCTCATCCCAGGGGAGGCAGTCACCGGACAAAAAAAAGGGGAGACCTAAGGGGGGGGGTACTGTTACGCCTAGCGCTCCGGGTCCCCGCTCCTCCCCGGAGCGCTCACGGCGTCTTTCTCCCTGCAGCGCCCCGGTCAGTCCCGCTGACCGGGAGCGCTGCACTGTCATGGCCGTCGGGGATGCGATTCGCACAGCGGGACGCGCCCGCTCGCGAATCGCATCCCAGGTCACTTACCCGTCCCGGTCCCCTGCTGTCATGTGCTGGCGCGCGCGGCTCCGCTCTCTAGGGCGCGCGCGCGCCAGCTCTCTGAGACTTAAAGGGCCAGTGCACCAATGATTGGTGCCTGGCCCAATTAGCTTAATTGGCTCCCACCTGCTCCCAGACTATATCTGCTCACTGCCCCTGCACTCCCTTGCCGGATCTTGTTGCCTTGTGCCAGTGAAAGCGTTTAGTGTGTCCAAAGCCTGTGTTACCTGAACTTCTGCTATCCATCCTGACTACGAACCTTGCCGCCTGCCCCCGACCTTCTGCTACGTCTGACCTTGCCTCTGCCTAGTCCTTCTGTCCCACGCCTTCTCAGCAGTCAGTGAGGTTGAGCCGTTGCTAGTGGATACGACCTGGTTGCTACTGCCGCAGCAAGACCATCCCGCTTTGCGGCGGGCTCTGGTGAAAACCAGTAGCCTCTTAGAACCGGTCCACTAGCACGGTCCACGCCAATCCCTCGCTGACACAGCGGATCCACAACCCGTAAGCCGAATCGTGACAGTTACCCCTGTAATGTCACCTTACAGCATACATTATCCCTGTGCTGTAACCTTTGCTGTTACACTAAATGTGCATTTTACCCATACTGTGTCATTACTGTGTGCATTATACTTGTATTATGATAGTGTACATTATCCCTGTACTTTAAAGGGAACCATTCATCAGATTTTACCCTATATAATGCTTGGCAAAGCGTTATATAGGGTAAAATCTTTATTTTTTGCCATTCCCAGGGGATGCTCCTGCCCCCAGGGATGGTGACGATATGAAGTTATAAACTAGTCACTGCCGCCGCCGTAAGTAGTCACCTGGGCGGGGAGCTCTTCTCATCTACTCCTGTTCTTCTGCCGGGAGCGACGCCCCCTCCGCTTGATTGATGGGCCGCGTCATCGCTCTGCTCCATCTGTTCAGTGAGCGGAACAATGACGCGGCCCATCAATCAAGCGGAGGGGGCGTCGCTCCCGGACGAAGAACAGGAGTAGATGAGAAGAGCTCCCCGCCCAGGTGACTACTTATGGCGGTGACTAGTCTATAACTTCATATCTTCACCATCCCTGGGGGCAGGAGCATCCCCCAGGGATAGTGAGGACAACAATTTTACCCTATATAACGCTTTGCCAAGCATTATATAGGGTAAAATCTGATGATTGGTTCCCTTTAAAGGGGTACTCCGGTGGAAAACTTTTTTTATTTTTTTTATTTAAATGAACTGGTGCCAGAAAGTTAAACAGATTTGTAAATTACTTCTATTAAAAAAAAATCTTAATCCTTCCAGTACCTATTAGCTGCTGAATACTACAGAGGAAATTATTTTCTTTTTGGAACACAGAGCTCTCTGCTGACATCACGAGCACAATGCTCTCTGCTGACGTCTCTGTCCATTTTAGGAACTGTTCAGAGCAGCATATGTTTGCTATGGGGATTTTCTCCTACTCTGGACAGCTCCTAAAATGGACAGAGATGTCAGCAGAGAGCACTGTGGTCATGATGTCAGCAGAGAGCTCTGTGTTCCAAAAATAAAAGAATTTCCTCTGTAGTATTCAGCATCTAAGAAGTACTGGAAGGATTAAAAAATTTTTAATAGAAGTAATTTACAAACCTAGTTAACTTTCTGGCACCAGTTGATTAAAAAAAAAAAAAGATTTCCACCGGAGTACCCCTTTAAGTCACTGCGTGTATTCCCTGCATTATGATCTAATACTGTATATTATCCCTGTACTGCATGCATTATTTCTGTATTGTAACTTCAAAATGTAGTATACTATCCCTGTGTGCATTATTCCTGTATTGTGACCTCATAGTATATGTTATCCCTGTGCTATGACATCGCTGTGTGCATTATCCCTGTACAGTGATATAGCTGTGTATTATCCTGTACTGTGACATCACTTTGTATAGTCACTGGGGGGAATTTATCATTGTATATAGAGCTTTTTTTTTGTCTATTCTTTAACGCAAAAATTTGTGCAAGAGTTTTTTTGCGTCTTTTTTTTTTGCGCAAAATTCTTCATAGCCATGTCTGCAGTTAAGTTTACCGTAGAGCACTTTCTACTGTAGAATCGAATTTATTAACTGTGTGTGTGTTTTTTAAACGCAATAAAAAATGCACAAATGCACTTTTCTTGCGCAAATATATACCACCTCGGAGGACACGTACCAAAGTGTTCTAAAGCATTTGAGAATTGTATTAACTATTTTTGGACATTTAGTACTACTACTCCCATTATGGACAGACTCTGCCCATGATGGTAGTAGTAGTCCAGGGGCTGAGGTGCAGATCACACCCTGGTCATTCTCCAGAGACCCCCTGCAATCTGTATTTATTAACTGTAAAAGCCGGCAGCACATGCGGCTACACTGCGCTGCCCGCCGGCTCCTGTATACTGTATCACATTTCATAATCCCTGCCCGGGAGATGGGAGCTCTGATTGGTGAATAGTTATTCACCAATCAGAGCTCCTGTCTCCCGGCAGTGGCAATTATGAAATGTGCATACAGGAGCCGGCGGACAGTGCAGTGAAGCCGCATGTACCGCCGGCTTTTACAGATAATAAATGCGGATCGCAGCACGTCTCTGGAGAATGACCCGGTGCAATCTGCACCTCAGCCCCTGGACTACAACTCCCATCATGGGCAGAGTCTGATGAGATTGATGAGAGTAGTTGTAGTACTGCAGCGCTGAGGGATGGCACTTGCACATTCCCCAGGTGCGGGACTTTTAGGACTACTGCTCCCATCATGGACAGACTCTGTCCATGATGGGAGTTATAGTCCAGGGCCTGAGGTGCAGATCGCAGCAAGTCATTCTCCAGAGACCTGCTAAGATGCGCATTTATTAAGTTAACAAGCTGGCGGCACATGCGGCTACACTGAGCTCCCCGCCGGTTCTAGGCTCCTGTATACAGCTCTCATAATTCCTAATCGCTGCCGCCGGGAGCTCTGATTGGTGCATAGCTTTTCACGGGGATAATGAATTGGCGATAAATGTTCTGGTCACTGATTTAAAGTTTCCGCAGCTCCGGCTGCTTGTTAAAGATCAGCAACCCGGCTGCGGCCACTTTAAAACAGTGACCAGTGGCGGCTCTTGCGGGCCCGGACACTTCTCTTCCTGATTTTACTATTTTTTATATTTCCTTGCCTGGCCGCACTTAGGCAGGCTTAGGTAATGCGGCAGGTCTTGTGGGCTGTTTGGATAGTATGACGAGTGACGTTTCCTGCCGGCTCCTCTGCACGGCATCAGGGACGTCACTCCACTCCTCATTTACTGCAGCCGCCACGGGTGGCTGTTCTAAAGTGGCCGCGGTCGGGCTGCTAAACTTAAACAAGCCACTCTGACCAGTGGCGACTGCAGAGAATGAGGAGTGACGTCCCTGACACCACGCAGAGGAGACGGCAGGAGACGTCACTCGTCATACTATCCACACAGCCCACAAGACCCGCCCCATTACCTGAGCCTGCCGGAGTGCAGCCAGGTAAGGAAATATGAAAAATAGAAAAAGTAGGGGGACAGGGGGGGGGGGAACAATGAGCAAGGGGGGAACAATGAGCAAGGGGGGAAATAATGTGCAGGGGGATTATGAGCAGGGGGAATGATGAGTCAGAGGGGGGGCAAACTGAGGAGCAGGGCGAATCAAAGTTGGGGGTATGATGAGGCGTATAGTTCAGAGCTTCCAAGTAATTTATTTTATATAAAAAAAAATTCCTGTAAAAATGAGGGTGCATGTTATACGCCAATAAAAAATGTATACAGTAGCCTGGAGCCGTCGGGCAGTGCAGTGCCGCCGTCTTGGAAAGTTAATAAATGCGGATCACAGCGGGGGCAGATCGAAAGGGGGGCTCACTCCTGCGATCTTAACTACTCTGCCTCCTAGTGATGATGTCATTAGGGGCGGAGCTACACAGTCCAGACCTGACTATGTTCTCATTATCCGTTTTGCATAATGGGAACAGAGCCTTTCTGCCAGTGTGTTCCCAAACCGGGAGACTCCAGCTGTTGTTTAACTACAGCCCCCCCCATGAAGGGAGTTGTAATTTATCAATAATTTGAGGCTTTAGGAACACACAGCATTATGTGCGCCAAAAATGTTCTAACCTTTATTTTATTTTCTTCTCATTTCAGATATGTGAATGCAGAGGACTACGTCAGATTCGGTGGATTGCAACGATGACCAGCATTTTTTTTTAAAATTTCAATAAAAGGGTTAATGAGGGCTGTGGGGGAGTGTTTTTTTATATACATTTTTTTTTTCAATGTGTCATGTTTTTTTACAATTGAATGTTCAGGCTTAGTAGTGGAAGCCGTCTTATAGACGAAATCCATTACTATGCCAAGGCTTAGCGTTAGCCCACAAATCAGCTAACGCTAACCTCCAATTATTACCCCGGTACCCACCACCACAGGGGTGCCGGGAAGAGCTGGTACCAACAGGCCCGGAGCGTCAAAAGTGGCACTCCTGGGCCTAGGCGGTAACAGGCTGGCGTTATTTAGGCTGGGGAGGGCCAGTAACAATGGTCCCCACCCACCATTGTAATGTCAGGCTGTTGCTGCTTGGTTGGTATCTGGTTGATTCTGAAAATAGGGGGAACCTTATGCATTTTTTTAATTATTATTTCAAAAAAATTAAATAAAAAAACGTGTGTGGTTCCCCATTTTTTTCATTATCAGCCAGATACCAACCAAGCAGCAACAGCCTAACGTTACCATTATTACTGGCCCTCCCCAGCCTAAATAATGCCAGCCTGTTATCGCCTAGGCCCAGGAGCACCATTTTTGATGCTTTGGTCCTGTTGGTATTGGCTGTTCTCGGCACCCCTGCGGCGTTGGGTACCGAGGAGCAATAATTGGTGGTTAGCGTTAGCTGATTTTGGGGCTAATGCTAAGCCCTGGCATAGTAATGGATTCTGTCTACAAGACGGCTTCCACTGCTAAGCCTAAAATTTCAATTATAAAAAACACAACACATTGAAAAAAATTTTATTTAAAAAAACACTTTCCCACAGCCCTCTTTAACCTTTTTATTTACATTTAAAATAACGCTGTTCATCATCGCAATCCGCCAAATCTGATGTAGTCCTCCGCATTCACGTATCTAAAATGAGAAGAAAAAAAACCCAATAAAACTATAACCATTTCTGTGATTTCTACACAAATAGCTGGTGTGAATTTTTTTATGTAAACTGGACTCTCACCCCTTTGAAAATATCATGTAAAGTAGACAAGATACGTGGACACGCCCACTTTTACAAAACTGACGTGAACAGTGTAAACCGCGGCACATATCTCTTTGAAAATGTGGTTGATACTTTTCGCGCCAAAATATATATATTTTTTTGTTTTGGTGCAAAATTCTTTGAGAATCTCCCCCTTTGTGTACTTTATAAAGATTTATGATTTTACTATTGTGCAGAGTTTTGTTTGGCGCACACTGCTGCTCCAGCACTTCTAGTTATGTAAGCAGTGTACAGCGGGAGGTAGAGAAGGAGTGCACGGTAGAGCGAGGGGGGGGGGCATTTCTATATTTGCACAAAATTTATCAAAGGAGTGCACAACTTTAGTAAATCTTGAGCAAGAGTGTCAATTAAACAAGTAGTGTAAAGGGGCAGATTTGTGTCTACAATAGACACCTAATGATAAATCTCCCCCACTGTGTTTATTATCCCTGTACTCTGAGATAGCTGTGTACCTTATCCCTGTAAGGTGACATCACTGTGTGCATTATCCCTGTACTGTGGCATCACAGTGTGCATTATTTCTGTACTGTGACATCACTGTGTTTATTATCCCTGTACTGTGACATCACTGTGTATTGTCACTGTGTTTATTATCCCTGTACTGTGACATAGCTGTGTACATTATCCCTGTACTGTGACATCACTTTGTGTATTATCCCTGTACTGTGACATCACTGTGTGCATTATCCCTGTACTGTTACATCACTGTGTGTTGTCACTGTGTTTTGTCTCTGTACTGGGAAATAGCTGTGTACATTATCGCTGTACTGTGACATCACTGTGTGTATTATCCCTGTACTGTGACATCACTGTGTGTATAATCCCTGTACTGTGACATCACTGTGTGTATTATCCCTGTACTGTGACATCACTGTGTGTATTATTCCTGTACTGTGACATCACTGTGTGTATTAAACCTGTACTGTGACATCACTGTGTGTATTATCCCTGTACTGTGACATCACTTTGTGTATTATCCCTGTACTGTGACATCACTGTGTGCATTATCCCTGTACTGTTACATCACTGTGTGTTGTCACTGTGTATTATCTCTGTACTGGGACATAGCTGTGTACATTATCCCTGTACTGTGACATCACTGTGTGTATTATCCCTGTACTGTGACATCACTGTGTGTATTATCCCTGTACTGTGACATCGCTGTGTTTATTATCCCTGTACTGTGACATCACTGTGTTTATCATCCCTATACTGTGACATCACTGTGTGTATTATCCCTGTACTGTGACATCACTGTGTGTATTATCCCTGTACTGTGACATCGCTGTGTTTATTATCCCTCTACTGTGACATCACTGTGTTTATCATCCCTGTACTGTGACATCGCTGTGTGTATTATCCCTGTACTGTGACATCACTGTGTGCATTATCCCTGTACTGTGACATCACTATGTGCATTTTCCCTGTACTGTTACATCACTGTTTATTGTCACTGTGTATTGTCTCTGTACTGAGACATAGCTGTGTATTTTGTCCCTGTACTGTGACATCACTTTGTGTATTATCCCTGTACTGTGACATCGCTGTGTGCATTATTCCTGTACTATGACATCACTGTGTTTATTATCCCTGTACTGTGACATCACTGTGTATTGTCACTGTGTTTATTATCCCTGTACTGTGACATAGCTGTGTACGTTATCCCTGTACTGTGACATCACTGTGTACATCATCCCTGTACTGTTACATCACTGTGTGTATTATCCCTGTACTGTGACATCACTGTGTGTATTATCCCTGTACTGTGACTTTGCTGTGTTTATTATCCCTGTACTGTGACATCACTGTGTTTATCATCCCTGTACTGTGACATCACTGTGTATTATCTCTGTACTGTGACCAAGCGGTGTTTGACCGCAAAACGGGACCGTCGGACCACGAGCTCCATGGAGTTCCTCTCTTCTCCCTCCCGCACTGCTTTTTGTACCCCATAATGGAATAAAGTCTTCCTGAAACTTCTAATACGGGTGAGTGCATTCCTTGCAATCATTTGCATGTTTCCATTTTTGCCTTTTTGCTACAGTAGGATTTTTTGCACCCCCGAGAAGCCACAACACTTCTCCTTACTCTGCCTTAACATATCTGTATTCGATAAAAGCAAACTGACAGGAGTGCCGAGTCTTTACTCTATCTTTGTTTATCTCTGTACTGTGACATCACTGTGTGTATTATCCTGATATAAACTGGGAGACTGAGACCTGTGAATCTCATAAAAGAAACAGGTTTCTGACTATAACTAAAGACAATTATCTGTCCCAAAGGGTGCAGGGCCCGACCAGAGGGGGCGCTCTACTAGACTTAATATTAACCAACAGACCTGACAGAGTAACTAATGTGCAGGTAAAAGGACACCTAGGAAATAGTGATCATAATATAATACATTATAACTTGTTCTTCAATAAGGGAATCTCTCGAGGGGCCACAAAAGCAATGAACTTTAGGAAGGCAAAGTTTGATCAGCTCAGAGAAGCCAATATAACAATATAAATTGGGATAATGTCCTCAAAAACAAGAATACTGACACTAAATGGGAGACTTTTAAAGATATCTTAAATTATCACTGTAATAAATATATACCTTATGGGAATAAAAGGGTCAGAAATAAAAGAAAACCAATATGGATGAATGAAAACATTAAAGGGGCAATAAAGAACAAAAATAAAGCATTTATAATCCTAAAACAGGACAGCAGTGAAGAAGCATTAAAAAGCTATAGAGAAAAATGTAAAATATGTAAAAAAAAAGATAAAAGCCGCAAAAATAGAGACAGAAAGACTCATCGCCAAAGAGAGTAAAACTAACCCCAAAATGTTATTTAAAGGAAATCTGTCATCACAATCACCCGCACTAAACCTATTACACAGGCTTGTAGTGCGGGTGATCCTGATTAAAACGCTTCTTACCTCATTAAAAACTGTGCAGCGGTTCCCCAGATATCTTCATTTTTAGTTATATGGTATTCCCAGGCTTACGTCATTTTCGCGGGGTGGAGTGGCTGCCCGGCTCATGAATGTTCATGGCTGCCTCATCGCAGTCTTCCTCCTGGTGTAGGTCACGTGGGTAGCGCCGCGCATGCGCCACATGCCGTACACCCGGAAGCGGCGTTCTCCTGCATAGATAGATATGCTGGAGAATGCCGCTTCTGGGTGTACGATGCGCGGCGCTACCCATTTCAAGCCTGTGTAACAGGTTTAGTGCGGGCTATTCTGATGACAGACTTCCTTTAACTATATAAATAGCAAAAAGGTCAAAAATGAAAGTGTGGGCCCCTTAAAAAATGATGAGGAAGAAATTATAAACGAGCATCAGGAAAAAGCAAATATATTAAACAAATTCTTCTCCACTGTATTCACTGAGGAAAATGAAATGCCAGGTGAAATACAGTGAGATAAGGTAAACTCCCCAGTACAGGTCACCTATCTAACCCAGGAAGAAGTACAGTGCCGCCTACAAAAAATCAAAACAGACAAACCACCAGGTCCAGATGGCATTCACCCCAGTGTTCTAAAGGAATTAAGTAATGTTATAGACAGACCCCTATTTTTAATATTCTGGGACTCTATAGTAACAGGGACTGTTCCCCAGGACTGGCGCATAGCAAATGTGGTACCAATATTTAAAAAGGGAACAAAAGGTGACCCAGGGAATTATAGGCCTGTTAATTTAACCTCCGTTGTATGTAAATTGTTTGAGGGTTTTCTAAGGGATGCTATTGTCACGATTCGGCTGGCTGGAGGTGGATCCTCTGTGCCAAAGAGGGATTGGCGTGGACCGTGTCGGTGGACCGGTTCTAAGTTGCTACTGGTTTTCACCAGAGCCCGCCGCAAAGCGGGATGGTCTTGCAGCGGCGGTAGCAACCAGGTCGTATCCACCGGCAACGGCTCAACCTCTCTGACTGCTGAGATAAGCGCGGTACAAGGGAGTAGACAAGAGCAAGGTCGGACGTAGCAGAAGGTCAGGGCAGGCAGCAAGGATCGTAGTCAGGGGCAACGGCAGGAGGTCTGGAACACAGGCTAGGAACACACAAGGGAAACGCTTTCACTGGCACAATGGCAACAAGATCCGGCAAGGAAGTCCAGGGGAAGTGAGGTATAAATAGGGAAGTGCACAGGTGAAGATACTGATTAAAACCCATGCGCCAATCAGTGGCGCACCGGCCCTTTAAATCGCAAAGACCCGGCGAGCGCGCGCCCTAGGGAGCCAGGCCGCGCGCGCCGGGACAGCACAGACAGGGAACGAGTCTGGCAAGCGGGTCGGGAAGCGCATCGCGAGCGGGCGCGTCCCGCATCGCGAATCGCATCCCTGCTGGGGACATTATCGCAGCGCATCCGGTCAGCAGGTCTGACCGGGGGCGCTGCGAACAGGAGAATGCTGCGAGCGATCCGGGGAGGAGCGGGGACTCGGAGCGCTCGGTGTAACAGCTATTTTGGAACGTATGACCCCATGTCAGCATTGCTTTATGAGGGATCGGTCCTGTCAAACTAACCTGATCAGCTTTTATGAGGAGGTGAGCTCCAGACTGGACCAGGGGGAATCACTGGATGTGGTATATCTGGATTTTTCCAAAGCATTTGATACGGTGCCTCATAAAAGGTTGGTGCATTAAATGAAAAGTATTGGGCTGGGGGAGAATTTGTGTAAGTGGGTAAGTAACTGGCTCAGTGATAAGAAATAGAGGGTGGTTATTAATGGTACTTATTCTGATTGGGTAACTGTTACTAGTGGGGACCACAGGGGTCCATCTTAGGTCCTGTTCTGTTTAACATATTTATTAATGACCTCGTAGAGGGGTTGAATAGTAAAGTAACAATCTTTGCAGATGATACTAAACTCTGTAAAGTGGTAAACACTATAGAGGACAGTGCACTGTTACAAATGGATCTGGATAGGTTGGAGGTTTGGGCTGGGAAGTGGCAGATGAGGTTCAACACTGATAAATGTAAGGTAATGCACATGGGGAGGAAAAATCCGGGCTGGGGTTATGTATTAAATGGGAGAACACTTGGGACGACTGATGTGGAAAAGGACTTTGGAGTTTTAGTTAACAGTAAATTTAGCTGTAGTGACCAGTGTCAGGCAGCTGCTGCCAAGGCAAATAAAATCATGGGGTGCATCAATAGGGGCATAGATGCCCATGACAAGGAAATAATTCTACCGCTGTAGAAATCACTAGTCAGACCACACATAGAATACTGTGTACAGTACTGGGCACCAGTGTACAAGAAAGATATAGTGGAGCTGGAGAGGGTTTAAAGACGGGCAACCAGGGTAATACGGGGAATGGGAGGACTACAGTACCCAGAAAGATTATCAGAATTAGGGTTATTTAGTTTAGAAAACAAGAAGGCTTAGGGGAGACCTAATAACTATGTATAAATATATCAAGGGGCAGTACAGAGATCTCTCCCATGATCTCTTTATACCCAGGACTGTATCTTTAACAAGGGGGCATCCTCTACGTTTAGAGGAAAGAAGGTTTCTACACCAGCACAGACGGGGGTTCTTTACTATAAGAGCATTGAGACTGTGGAATTCTCTCCCGAGGGAGATGGTCATGGTGAACTCTGTAAAAGAGTTCAAAACGGGTCTGGATGCATTCTTGGAGAGTAATAACATTACAGGTTATTGATACTAGATTTATAGGGACAGAATGTTGATCCAGGGATTTATTCTGATGCCATATTTGGAGTCATATTTGTAACATCACTGTGTGTATTATCCCTGTACTGTGACATCGCTGTGTTTATTATCCCTGTACTGTGACATCACTGTGTGTATTATCCCTGTACTGTGACATCACTGTGCTTATCATCCCTGTACTGTGACATCACTGTGTGCATTATCCCTGTACTGTGACATCACTATGTGCATTTTCCCTGTACTGTGACATCACTGTGTTTATTATCCCTGTGCTTTGACATCACTGTGCATTATCCCTGTACTGTGACATCACTATGTGCATTATCCCTGTACTGTCACATCACTGTGTGCATTATCCCTGTACTGTTACATCACTGTGTATTGTCTCTGTACTGTAACATAGCTGTGTACGTTATCCCTGTACTGTGACATCACTGTGTACATTCTCCCTGTACTGTTGCATAACTGTGTGTATTATCCCTGTACTGTGACATCGCAGTGTATTATCCCTGTACTGTGACATCACTATGTGCATTTTCTCTGTACTGTGACATCACTGTGTGTATTATCCCTGTACTGTGACATCGCTGTGTGTATTATCCCTGTACTGTGAAATCACTGTTTATCATCCCTGTACTGTGACATCACTGTGTGCATTATCCCTGTACTGTGAAATCACTATGTGCATTTTCCCTGTACTGTGACATCACTATGTGCATTTTCCCTGTACTGTGACATCACTGTGTGTATTATCACTGTACTGTGAAATCACTATGTGCATTTTCCCTGTACTGTGACATCACTGTGTTTATTATTCCTGTACTGTTACATCACTGTGTACAGTATGCCTATAGTGTGACATAACAATGGGCATTATCTCTTTATTATGACCTCATAGCGTATATCATCCCTGCACAGTGACATCACTGTGCACATTATCCATCTACTTTAGGGAGTCAAAAATAAGCTTTTCATGTCGTGAAGCTGCTGGTAAAGGTGGTGAAGGGGGTTGCGGGCAGGCCCGTCGCTACCGGACCAGCAAACCAAGCAATTGCTTGGGGCCCCGAGCTGGCTGGGGGCCCCGAGCAGAGCCGGTGCTTGCCCATCCTGTAGCGACGGAGCACTTCGGGGGGGCCCGCGCCCTACAAAAAGGTAATTGAAATGTGCGGGCCCCCCCGAAGTGCTCCGTCGTTAAGAAACGAAGCAGGGCCGGCACCGGACAGGTCAGGGGCTGATGGGAGTAGAGACGTCACGTGCCCCGCGCAGGCACGCACGTCTACGCCAATCACCTGACCTGTCCCTGCTTACGTCCCCACGCAAACCTCCAGCATCCTCCGTGCAGTGACAGGAGCAGCAGCAGACTCACACCGCTGCAACGATCCCTGGCAGGGTAAGTAAACTGGCGCGGGGGGGGGGGGCGGATTGTATGGTGGTTAGGGGACTGCAATGGGGATAAGAGGTGTGTGTGTGTGGGGGGGGTATTATGGGGGTCATAAGAAGTGCAGGGGGGGGGGTGTTATGGGGGTCATGAGAGGTGCAGGGGGTGTTATGGGGGTCATGAGAGGTGCAGGGGGGGTGTTATGGGGATCATGAGAGGTGCAGGGGGTGTTATGGGGGTCATGAGAGGTGCAGGGGGGTGTTATGGGGGTCATGAGAGGTGCAGGGGGGGTGTTATGGGGGTCATGAGAGGTGCAGGGGGTGTTATGGGGGTCATGAGAGGTGCAGGGGGGGTGTTATGGGGGTCATGAGAGGTGCAGGGGGGGTGTTATGGGGGTCATGAGAGGTGCAGGGGGGGGTGTTATGGGGGTCATGAGAGGTGCAGGGGGGGTGTTATGGGGGTCATGAGAGGTGCAGGGGGGGTGTTATGGGGGTCATGAGAGGTGCAGGGGGAGTGTTATGGGGGTCATGAGAGGTGCAGGGGGGTGTTATGGGGGTCATGAGAGGTGCAGGGGGGGGTGTTATGGGGGTCATGAGAGGTGCAGGGGGGGGGTGTTATGGGGGTCATGAGAGGTGCAGGGGGGGTGTTATGGGGGTCATGAGAGGTGCAGGGGGGTTGTTATGGGGGTCATGAGAGGTGCAGGGGGGGTGTTATGGGGGTCATGAGAGGTGCAGGGGGGGTGTTATGGGGGTCATGAGAGGTGCAGGGGGGGTGTTATGGGGGTCATGAGAGGTGCAGGGGGGGTGTTATGGGGGTCATAAGAGGTGCAGGGGGGTGTTATGGGGGTCATGAGAGGTGCAGGGGGGTGTTATGGGGGTCATGAGAGGTGCAGGGGGTGTTATGGGGGTGATGAGAGGTGCAGGGGGGGTGTTATGGGGGTGAGGAGAGGTGCCCCCCCTGAACCTCTCCTCATCACCCCCCAATAACCCCCCCCCCTGGTTATAATAGTGATGAGGAGAGGTGGGGGGGGGGGAGTTATTGTAATGATGAGGAGAGGTTTAGCGGGGGGGGGGGTTATGGGGGTGATGAAGACACAGGTAAAGAGGGGTGCTTATGTATATATGATGTGTATGCATGTGTGGCAGTATTGTATTCAGTGGATACAGTGTGGAGCAGCATTATATTCAGGGTACAGTGTGGCGCAGTATTATATTCAGGGTACAGTTTGGGGCAGTATTTTATTTAGGGTACAGTGTGGGGCAGTATTTTATTTAGGGTACAGTGTGGGGCAGTATTATATTCAGGGTACAGTGTGTGTCAGGATTATATTCAGGGTACAGTGTGTAGCAGTATTATATTTAGTGGGTACAGTGTATGGCAGTACTATATTCAGGGTTCAGTGTGGGGCAGTATTTTATTTAGGGTACACTTTCTGGCAAGGTTATAATGATTACTGCCTTCATGCAGAGGATGAGGATCTGCTGACAGTGAGGAGCCAATGATGTCTGGATGTCAGACTCTGCAGAGAAGATGGAGCTGGAGGAAGACCTGGTCTCTGGACCAGATGAAGAAGAAAAGATAACAGAGAAGATATCACTCAGGTCAGAAGACGTCACTGAGGTCACTGATATCATTGTGTATTCTCCTGACTGACCCATCAGAGCTGTAGTCACTTGTAAGTTCTGCAGTGATGATGGGTAAAACTGTGTCCAATCTGTGTCTCTCCAGCTGTTACAAAACTACTCTCATTGCCAGAGGCTCCCCAGACATGATGGGAGTTTTAGCTTTCCAACAGCTGGAGAACCACTTTAACCGAGGTGATCGGTGGGGGTCTCAGTAGTCAAACCCCCACCAAAAAAATGGCCCGGGGGGGGGGGGGGGGTCTGGACAGGGGGTATGGGTAGGGAACACTGCTGCACCTAATGTGGGGGGAACACTGCCTACCTAATGTGGGGGGAACTCTGCTGCACCTAATGTGGGGGGAACTCTGCTGCACCTAATGTGCGTCGTATCGACGTTCGTTCACGTTGCGCTCCCAGAATTCAAGGGCCGGCGTTACTAAGTCCTGACGCCGGCCCTAGAGTGTGACGTGCGTGAACATCAAAGGGGGGGGGGGGCCTCCATGTCCATTTTGCTTGGGGCCCCCAAATTCCTTCAAACGGCCCCCCCCCCCCCATAATTACTTGTTGTGCCCCTAGTACAACTACTATTTATGATGATTTTACTGACTGTAAACTAACTGATAATCACCTAATACACGCAGCGATGTCACAGTACAGAGAAAATGCACATTATCCCTGTACTGTGACATCACTGTGTGCATTATCCCTGTACTGTAACATCACTGTGTTCATTATCCCTGTACTGTGACATCACTATGTGCATTATCCCTGTACTGTGACATCACTGTGTGCATTATCCCTGTACTGTGACATCACTATGTGCATTATCCCTGTACTGTGACATCACTGTGTATTATCCCTGTACTGTGACACCACTGTGTTCATTACCCCTGTACTGTGACATCACTGTGTTCATTATCCCTGTACTGTGACATCACTATGTGCATTATCCCTGTACTGTGACATCACTATGTGCATTATCCCTGTACTGTGACATCACTGTGTTTATTATTCCTGTACTGTTACATCACTGTGAACATTATGCCTGTAGTGTGACATAACAATGTGCCTTATCTCTTTATTATGACCTCATAGTGTATATCGTCCCTGTACTGTGACATCACTGTGCACATTATCCATCTACTTTAGGGAGTCAAAAATAAGCTTTTTCATGTGTGAAGCTGCTGGTAAAGGTGGTGAAGGGGGTTGCGGGGACATGTCTCTCTCCATGTTTTGCTATGCCCCCTCATAATTACTTGTTATGCCCAGGGCTCAAGTCCTGCAGGAACCTGTTGGAACTGAGTTCCTGCACTTTTTTCACAGCAGGAACACCATTCCCATTAGCAGGAGTCCTGTAGGACCAACTCTTGAGTGGAAATCTTGGGTGAGTTCCCTCACTTTTTTACCCAGGACTTGACCCCTGGTTATGCCCCTAGTACAACTACTATTCATGATGATTTTACTGACTGTAACCTAACCAATAATCACCTAACATTGCTGACTTCTGCCGGTACTAGGAGGCAGCCATTCAGGGATCTGGGACAGATGGGTGAGAGTTGTAATGAAGCTTACATTAGTTCTATTGAGTTCTAGGCAGAGGACACCACAATGAAGGGCTGGGACCTGCACAGAACTTGGTGGTGGTTGTGCCCCCTGGCAGTCTCAGTATGACGGGCAGCGTGAAGGGTGTCACCAGGCTGGGCACCTCCTGGGATCACTCCTCACATGCCAGCAGAGGATGTTGTTTTGTTGGGGGTTAAACGCAATATGTTCATTATCTGTTGCTGTTTCCTGCCCAGATGCTGAGGGAGGAAGTGTAACTCACATTCTACCACAGGAGGGGGGGTCTGGGCGGTGAAAAGTGACACAGAGGGGCTGAGTCCTGTCACAAGCTCTGGACTGAGGTAGGTGCAATGCTGCTCTGCACTCTATACACTGGATATGGCACTGCCCTGCCAGCTGTGCCAGCTGCACCCATCACCAGCCTCAGGGACATGGCACTGCTCTGCCAGCTGCTGCTCTCAGGAGATGCTGGGGGTTGTAGTCGCTGTGCTATGTGCCGGTTGTATATCTATAGGTTGCTTTTTCCCTATACATCCAATTACCACTACTTTCCACCGCAGTGTTTCCCAACCGGGGTGCCTTTACCTATTGCAAAACTACAACTCCCAGCATGCCCGGACAGCCGAAGGCTGTCCGGGCATGCTGGGAGTTGTAGTTTTGCAACAGCTGGAGGCACTCTGGTTGGGAAACACTGTTCTAAGGTGTCACGTTATCTACGATGTTTATGACATGTGGATATATGGCCGTCTGTATTGCTTGTGTTCGATACAAAAATAGCGTATTTGTGTTCATTCTAAATAGTTATAGAGTTGTAGTTTTGCAACAGCTGGAGGCACCCCGGTTGGGAAACACAGTTCTATGGTGTTACAATATCTACTATGTTTATAACATGTCTATATATGGCCGTCTGTATTGCTTGTGTTCTATACAAAAATAGTGTATTTGTGTTCATTCTAAATAGTTGTAGAGTTGTAGTTTTGCAACAGCTGGAGGCACCCCGGTTGAGAAACACAGTTCTATGGAGTTACAATATCTACTATGTTTATAACAGGTGGATATATGGCCATCTGTATTGTGTTTGATACAAAAATAGCATATTTGTGCTCATTCTAAATAGTTGTAGTTGTAGAGTTGTAGTTTTGCAACAGCTGGAGGCACCCCGATTGGGAAACACAGTTCTATGGTGTTACAATATCTACTATGTTTATAACAGGTGGATATATGGCCGTCTGTATTGTGTTCCATACAAAAATAGAGTATTTGTGTTCATTCTAAATAGTTGTAGTTGTAGAGTTGTAGTTTTGCAACAGCTGGAGGCACCCCGGTTGGGAAACACAATTCTATGGTGTTACGGTATCTACTATGTTTATAACATGTGGATATATGGCCGTCTGTATTGCTTGTATTCGATACAATAATAGAGTATTTGTGTTCATTCTATTGGCTGAAGGTTTTTTACAGTAGGGACGTAGTGACATTTGGTGCACGTGCGGTATAAGGGGGAGTTCACACGCACAAATTTTTGCTGCAGATTTATGCTGCCCATTGACTTCAATGGGCAGCACAATCAGCTACGGTAAATCTGCAGAAGAAAATACTCGCGTGTGAACTGACCCTTATACAGCGTTTCCCATCCAGGGTGCCTCCAGCTGTGGCGAAACTGCAACTCCCAGCATGCTCCGGACAGACGAAGTTTTACAAAGGCTGTGGGCATCCTGGTTGGGAAACACTGGTATAGTATAAAACACACAGCTCCATTTATAGTAACATAAGGAAAGTCAAGATCATGGGCGGGGGGCATTTACTAAGATATGTGTGATCTAAGCTCTCTGGACTGGTGTAGTTTTGCCACTTTTTGGTGGTTTTGGTTTAATATATTTATTAATGACCTCGTAGAGGGGTTGAATAGTAAAGTAACAATCTTTGCAGATGATACTAAACTCTGTAAAGCGGTAAACACTATAGAGGACAGTGCACTGTTACAAATGGATCTGGATAGGTTGGAGGTTTGGGCTGGGAAGTGGCAGATGAGGTTCAACACTGATAAATGTAAGGTAATGCACATGGACAGATGACAGACGGACAGACAAAGTTTTACAAAGGCTGTGGGCAACCTGGTTGGGAAACACTGGTATAGTACAAACACACAGCTCCATTTATAGTAACATAAAGAAAGTCAAGATCATGGGCGGGGGGCATTTACTAAGAAATGTGTCATCTAAGCTCTCTGGACTGGTGTAGTTTTGCCACTTTTTGGTGGTTTTTGCGACTTTAAAAAAAAAAAAAAAAAAAGTCGCAGTCGATAAATGTATTACTACTGCACAAGACTGACCTTAAAGGGGTACTCCACCCCTAGACATGATATGTTAGGGGATAAGATGTCTGATCGCGGGGGTCCCGCCGCTTGGGACCCCCGCAATATTGCATGCGGCACCCACCTGTCTCTTGTCCGGAAGCGCTGGAGGGTCTGGGTCGCGACCACGGGAACGAAAGTCCGTGACGTCACGCCCCGTCCCCTCAATGCAAGTCTATGGGAGGGGGCGTGACAGCCGTCACGCCCCCTCCCATAGACTTGCATTGAGGGGACGGGGCGTGATGTCACACGGGGGCAGAGTCGTGACGTCACGGAATTCCGTTCCCGTGGTCACGACCCAGACCCTCCAGCCGATAAGATGTCTAGGGGTGGAGTACCCCTTTAACAGCTGGTCTGTACACTCTTTTTAAAAAAAAAAGGTGTAAACCCTAAAAATTCGCAAAAAATAGCCTGAGATACAGTGCTGCGCCAAAATAAAGACAAATCCACACACAAAAACAGCTCTAAAGACAGTGATAAATGCCCCCCATGGTCTTTTTGTTATTGTCACTTTTGTATGGTTGCATTTAAATGAGGATCACAAATGATAGACTAAGCTCTGCTACATCTATTTGGGGGTAGTGTGCGTAATTTCTTATTTAAAAAAATAAAAAAAATAAAAAAATAAAGGGCGCATTCACACATGCCAAATCTGCCACAGATTTAAAGTTGCAGATCCGAAGTTGTAAAATTATATTATATTACAAAGCGCTTCGTATTTTTGATGGACATGTCAATAAAGTCTGCAACGGGACCCGCACCCTCGCGTCTGAAGCGGATCTGGTATGTGCGAATGCACCCTTATGTTTACACTGCGGAATATCCGCTCGGAGATATTCAGGGTTGGAGTATCGGTCCGAGCGGCCACCGAAATCCTTCAGACCTGCGTCGTCACCATTGACACCAATACAGACTTGCCATACGGATCATAAAACATGATCTTTCTGTCGCCATTTGAATTTCTGCCGCAGAATTGTAGTTAAATGGGCACTGTCACCAACTTTATTTTTTGATATGTTGTAGTACATATGTACTACAACATATCTCTAATATACTTTTATTATTATTATTATTTTTTTTATTAAAATGCTTTAATTTACATTTGAAAACCGGCCACTAGGGGTCTCCCTCCTAGTGGCCGGCTGCAGCCTGGCGTGACGTCACGCCTGAAAAAGGACTGATGCGGCCGGGCATCGGTCCCTTTTCATTCAGCCTGCGCTCGCTCCCTGCCTGTCAATCAGACAGGCAGGAAGCGAGCGCATTGGCTCCCCGGCCACTGGCTGGGAGGCCACTCCTCCCGCACATCGTCGCCGCCTCGTCGCCGCCGCTGTCCCTGCACTCCCGCTGCCGGACTCTGCAGTAAGTGTGATGAGGGAACGGGGTATGCGGGAGGGGGGTTTGTGATGGAGGGAACGGGGTATGAGGGGGGAGGGAGACGGAGGGAACGGGCTAGCGCAGCATGTAACTAATAGTTTATCTACACAGGGTGCCTCCAGCTGTTTCAATATTACAACTCCCAGCATGCCCTGACAGCCAGTAGATGTCAGGGCAAGCTGGGAGTTGTAGTGGTGAAACAGCTGGAGGCACCCTGTGTAGATGAACTAAGGGCGGAAGTCCCCCCCTAGCAGGCATCAGTGACGTGGTGCCTGCTGGGGAAGTCTGCCTGGTAGTGAGCACACTGCCAGGCAGACAAAAGGCATTTTTAATATAGTAAAAATTTAAAGCAGGGAGGGGGTTAGGGATAGATTTGCAATAGGCAGGGACAGAAAAAAAATAGGATGGTGGGAGCTACCCTTTAAAGACCCATTCACACCAATGCTAGACTGGTGCAGCGTGATCTCCGAACGGAATTTCTGATCGGATTTCTGCACGGAGATCCCGTAGGTCTTAGGACTTTCCGATTTGTCATATGATTCTGAATTTGCAAGGACTTATTGGGATATTACTGATACGAGGCATAGACAGCTGTAAATGTGTGATAACATACTGGGGAATTACTGATGTGTTCTTCCTGGATATAGTCGCTATAACGGGGGTTAACACATTGCGTAAGCAGCCCACGTTGTGATAATGTTATGACATTGTATTGACACCCTAGGTGCTGACCGTGGGGTCCCCTGTACTGTGGAGGGCAGGATTGGTTGTTATTTACGGACCATATAACACACACATAAACGTTGAGCGTCACCTAAATGTTTTTATAGTTATATCAGAAATAAAAGAGGATAAAAACGAGAGACAGGGGGCGCTCCCTTTATAATAGGTAAAAGATCTATAGAGCCCTCCACCGCAACTAGGTGAAATTACCCGTTGGTCCAAGTCTCTGTGGAGGATCAATGGGTCGAGATATAAGAAAGCTGCTGCACTCAGACCGGGACTGGACTCTTAGCAGGAAGAACCAGTATTTACGACACGAAAATCTCAAAGAGAGGCAAAAGCGGTCTTATTAGGTGCTGCTTAGGAGATCACAAAACGAAGAGACTCAAGCCAGCACAGGACAAGTAGTTTTTATTTGCAAAAAGGACAACGCGTTTCGGCACGTACAAAGTGCCTTCCTCAGTTCCAAACGTGTAACAGCACTCGTCAATTGCTGAAGAGATACTTGTAAGGAGTCCTGTGTGTTGTGGCGCTGGCGTGGTCAGCTGTTACACGTTTGGACCTGAGGAAGGCACTTTGTGTGTGCCGAAACGCGTTGTCCTTTTTGCAAATAAAAACTACTTTGTCCTGTGCTGGCTTGAGTCTCTTCGTTTTGTGATCTCCTAAGCAGCGCCTCATAAGACCGCTTTTGCCTCTCTTTGAGATTTTCGTGTCGTTTATAGTTATATAGCACATTTAACATTGTTATGAGTACGAAATGACACAAGGTGTCCTGTGTAGTCAATGACTAGTCACAATCTCATGACTATTCACCCTGAGGGTGCCATTATTACAAGGACAGCCTATTGATTTCATTGTGCACTGTATAATACTTTGCATTTATATATATATATATATATATATATATATATATATATATATATATATATATATAGTAAATTTGAGTAGCCGTATTAGTCCGGTGATGCAGATGCAAATCAAAAAATGTTGCAGTATCTTGTAATACCTTTTTTATTGGAATTTTAACAGAATTTTGTGGACAAGCTTTTGGGATTCCTCCCTTTATCAAGTCCAAAGCCAAATCTAAGCTTACAAGCAGAAGGCACAGGTTACAGCTCACAAATATGCAGGGGTTAAGACAAATGTGAATTTGAGCTTCTTATCTCATTATCAAAATTTCTTATAACCTGTGCTATAGACTGGATTCTCTTTTGCGTCTCAATGTGTCCTGCTTAATTATCAGTCTCCCCCCTGCTCCCCCCTCCCTTCCCCTTTTTCTCATCCTTATCTATTTAGTCTATGTTCCTATAGCAGGATAATTTATGGCCCATCTTAGTGTGAATTCTCCACATCTATAGAAACATAGAATGTGTCTGCAGATAAGAACCATTTGGCCCATCTAGTCTGCCCAATAATCTGAATACTATCAATAGTCCCTGGCCCTATCTTATATGAAGGATAGCCTTATGCCTATCTCTATCTTATATGAAGGATAGCCTTATGCTTATCTCTATCTTATATGAAGGATAGCCTTATGCCTATCCCTATCTTATATGAAGGACAGCCTTATGCCTATCTCTATCTTATATGAAGGATAGCTTTATGCCTATCTCTATCTTATATGAAGGATGGCCTTATACCTATCTCTATCTTATATGAAGGATAGCATTATGCCTATCTCTATCTTATATGAAGGATAGCCTTATGCTTATCTCTATCTTATATGAAGAATAGCCTTATACTTATCCCATGCATGCTTAATCTCCTTCACTGTATTTGCAGCGACCACTTCTACAGGAAGGCTATTCCATGCATCCACTACTCTCTCAGTAAAGTAATACTTCCAGATATTACTTTTAAACCTTTGCCCCTCTAATCTAAAGTATGTCCTCTTGTGGTAGTTTTTCTTCTTTTAAATATGCTCTCCTCCTTTACCGTGTTGATTCCCTTTATGTATTTAAAAGTCTCTATCATATCCCCTCTGTCTCTTCTTTCTTCTATACATGTTAAGGTCCTTTAACTTTTCCTGGTAAGTTTTATCCTGCAATCCATGTACTAGTTTAGTATCTTCTCTGAACTCTCTCTAGAGTATCTATATCCTTCTGGAGATACGGCCTCCAGTACTGCGCACAATACTCCAAGTGAGGTCTCATCAGTGTTCTGTACAGCGGCATGAGCACTTCTCTCTTTCTACTGCTTATACCTCTCCCTATACATCTATCGTCTTAACCCCTGCATATTTGTGAGATGTAACCTGTATCTTCTGCTTGTGAGCTTAGATTTGCTTTTAACTTGATAAAGGGAGGAATCCCAAAAGCTTCTCTACAAAATTCTGCGTGCGCCCATAGCAACAGAAAAGCGGAGCAGCGAGGAAGAGGACGCGCGCTCGCATGGTAAGTTACCTGTATGTTGTATGTCATCTTCAGTGTTCCGAGCACCACTCCTCCAGTCCCAGGACCTACTGCTATGGTCTATAGGCCATAGCAGATCGTGACCCCGAAGTGGTGGTCGGAACACTGAAGTGGGGCAGTACACAGACATACAGCCTCCAGCCATACACTGTATATGGCTGGAGGCTGTATGTCTGTGGGGGAACTATACTGCATCTAATGTGGGGGAACTGTACTGCGTACCTAATGTGGGGGAACTGTACTGCGTACCTAATGTGGGGGAACTGTACTGCACCTAATGTGGGTAGCTATACTGCACCTAATGTGGAGAACTATACTGCACCTAATGTGGGGAACTATACTGCACATAATGTGGGGACCTATACTGCACCTAATGTGTAGAACTATACTGCACCTAATGTGGGGAGCTATACTGCACCTAATGTGGGGAACTATACTGCACCTAATGTGGGGAGCTATACTGCACCTAATGTGTAGAACTATACTGCACCTAATGTGGGGAGCTGTTACGCCTAGCGCTCCGGGTCCCCGCTCCTCCCCGGAGCGCTCACGGCGTCTTTCTCCCTGCAGCTCCCCGGTCAGTCCCGCTGACCGGGAGCGCTGCACTGTCATGGCCGTTGGGGACGCGATTCGCACAGCGGGACGCGCCCGCTCGCGAATCGCGTCCCAGGTCACTTACCCGTTCCCGTCCCCTGGTGTCATGTGCTGGCGCGCGCGGCTCCGCTCTCTAGGGCGCGCGCGCGCCAGCTCCCTGAGACTTAAAGGGCCAGTGCACCAATGATTGGTGCCTGGCCCAATTAGCTTAATTGGATTCCACCTGGTCCCTGACTATATCTAACCTCCTCCCATGCACTCCCTTGCCGGATCTTGTTGCCCTTGTGCCTAGTGAAAGCGTTTTGTGTGTTTAAAGCCTGTGTACCAGAACTTCTGCTATCTCCCCTGACTACGAACCTTGCCGCCTGCCCCCGACCTTCTGCTACGTCCGACTTTGCTTCTGCCTACTCCCTTGTACCTCGCCTATCTTCAGCAGTCAGAGAGGTGAGCCGTTGCTAGTGGATACGACCTGGTCACTACCGCCGCAGCAAGACCATCCCGCTTTGCGGCGGGCTCTGGTGAAAACCTGTAGTGGCTTAGAACCGGTCCACTAGCGCGGTCCTCGCCATCCCTCTCTGGCACAGAGGATCCAGTACATGCCAGCCGGCATCGTGACAGTAGATCCGGCCATGGATCCCGCTGACGTCCCTCTGCCTTATATCTCTGATATCACCACGGTGGTCGCCCAGCAATCCCGACAGATCGCCCATCTAACCCACCAGCTGTCGGAAGTATTCACCATTGTGCAGCAACTTCAGTCGCAACTTCAGCAGCAATCATCTCCTCCGCCAGCTCCTGCACCCCTTCCGCAGCGAGTGGCCACTCCTAGCCTCCGCCTGTCCTTGCCGGACAAATTTAATGGGGACTCTAAGTTTTGCCGTGGCTTCCTTTCGCAATGTTCTCTGCACTTGGAGATGATGTCGGACCAGTTTCCTACTGAAAGGTCTAAGGTGGCTTTCGTAGTCAGCCTTCTGTCTGGAAAAGCTCTGTCATGGGCCACACCGCTCTGGGACCGCAATGACCCCGTCACTGCCTCTGTACACTCCTTCTTCTCGGAAATTCGAAGTGTCTTTGAGGAACCTGCCCGAGCCTCTTCTGCTGAGACTGCCCTGCTGAACCTGGTCCAGGGTAATTCTTCCGTTGGCGAGTACGCCATACAATTCCGTACTCTTGCTTCTGAACTTTCCTGGAATAATGAGGCCCTCTGCGCGACCTTTAAAAAAGGCCTATCCAGCAACATTAAAGATGTTCTGGCCGCACGAGAAACTCCTGCTAATCTACATGAACTCATTCATCTAGCCACTCGCATTGACATGCGTTTTTCTGAGAGACATCAAGAGCTCCGCCAGGAAAAAGACTTAGATCTCTGGACACCTCTCCCACAGTCTCCACTGCAATCTGCGCCTAGGCCTCCCGCCGAGGAAGCCATGCAAGTGGATCGGTCTCGCCTGACCCTGGAAGAGAGGAATCGCCGTAAGCAAGAGAATCTTTGTCTGTACTGTGCCAGTACCGAACATTTTTTGGTGGATTGCCCTATCCGTCCTCCACGTCTGGGAAACGCACGCTCGCACCCAGCTCTCGTGGGTGTGGCGTCTCTGGATGCTAAGTCGGCTTCTCCACGTCTCACGGTGCCTGTACGGATTTCTACTTCAGCCAGCTCTTCCCTCTCAGCCGTGGCCTGCCTGGACTCTGGTGCTTCTGGGAATTTTATTCGGGAGTCCTTGTTGAATAAATTCTGCATTCCGGTGACCCGTCTTGTCAAGCCACTCCACATTTCCGCGGTCAACGGAGCCAGGTTGGATTGCACCGTGCGTTACCGTACGGAGCCCCTCCTAATGTGCATCGGATCTCATCACGAGAAAATTGAATTTTTTGTCCTTCCCAATTGCACTTCCGAAGTTCTCCTTGGACTACCCTGGCTTCTACACCATTCCCCAACCCTGGACTGGTCCACTGGGGGGATCAAGAGTTGGGGTCCCTCTTGTTCCAAGGACTGCCTTAAACCAGTTCCCAGTACTCCCTGCCGTGACCCTGTGGTTCCTCCTGTATCCGGTCCCCCTAAAGTCGTTAGGGACTCTGCCTGCCACAGAAAATGCCTCTCCCCCCCTCCCAGTCCCTTCAGGCAAGCCTCTGTGGTCCCTCATGGCTCCCGTCCTTGTGTCTCCCTGCCCCGTGCCAAGCTTCACCCTCTGCCCTCCCTCCCCATTCCTACTCCTGCTGTACTGCCTGCCATTGAGGAAACCATCCATTCCTTCCCGGTGTCCTCATCCCAGGGGAGGCAGTCACCGGACAAAAAAAAGGGGAGACCTAAGGGGGGGGGTACTGTTACGCCTAGCGCTCCGGGTCCCCGCTCCTCCCCGGAGCGCTCACGGCGTCTTTCTCCCTGCAGCTCCCCGGTCAGTCCCGCTGACCGGGAGCGCTGCACTGTCATGGCCGTTGGGGACGCGATTCGCACAGCGGGACGCGCCCGCTCGCGAATCGCGTCCCAGGTCACTTACCCGTTCCCGTCCCCTGGTGTCATGTGCTGGCGCGCGCGGCTCCGCTCTCTAGGGCGCGCGCGCGCCAGCTCCCTGAGACTTAAAGGGCCAGTGCACCAATGATTGGTGCCTGGCCCAATTAGCTTAATTGGATTCCACCTGGTCCCTGACTATATCTAACCTCCTCCCATGCACTCCCTTGCCGGATCTTGTTGCCCTTGTGCCTAGTGAAAGCGTTTTGTGTGTTTAAAGCCTGTGTACCAGAACTTCTGCTATCTCCCCTGACTACGAACCTTGCCGCCTGCCCCCGACCTTCTGCTATGTCCGACTTTGCTTCTGCCTACTCCCTTGTACCTCGCCTATCTTCAGCAGTCAGAGAGGTGAGCCGTTGCTAGTGGATACGACCTGGTCACTACCGCCGCAGTAAGACCATCCCGCTTTGCGGCGGGCTCTGGTGAAAACCTGTAGTGGCTTAGAACCGGTCCACTAGCGCGGTCCTCGCCATCCCTCTCTGGCACAGAGGATCCACTACCTGCCAGCCGGCATCGTGACAGGAGCTATACTGCACCTGATGTGTAGAACTATACTGCACATAATGTGGGGAGCTATACTGCACCTAATGTGTAGAACTATACTGCACCTAATGTGGAGAACTATACTGCACCTAATGTGGGGAGCTATACTGCACCTAATGTGTAGAACTATACTGCACCTAATGTGGAGAGCTATACTGCACCTAATGTGTAGAACTATACTGCACCTAATGTGGGGAACTATACTGCACCTAATGTGTAGAACTATACTGCACCTAATGTGGGGAACTATACTGCACCTAATGTGGGGAACTATACTGCACCTAATGCGGGGAGCTATACTGCACCTAATATGTTTATGTGGTAATAGGGGGGGGGGGGGTGGCGCCACAAGGTTAGCTCGCACAGGGCTCCTGAACACCTAAGGCCGGCCCTGGGTAACAGGGTGTGATAAGGGCAGATGTTGTTACCCTAGGGACAGATGGCATTAACCCCTTGTATGCATGATGTCAGGGCGTGGTTTATCCTCGATACCACCCGAAGGTATACCGCTGGATCCTGGGCTGGGCACGGGGGCAATAATGACTCTGAATCCAAGTTATGGATAACAGTATCTTTACTGAGGCTAGACAGATGGTAAAGTCTATACAGTTCAGCCAGGGCCCATGGAGGTGACCAGTGACTCAGAGACTGGGCTTGTTGGGACTTGTAGTAGATGGGGTCAATTTAATGCAGGACACGTTGACTTGACAAATTATGACTGTGACTGACTTGACTTGACTGATGACTGACAATACTGAGACTGTGGTTAGTTGTGGCTGCAGACTGGACTTGAGGCCTCCTGTGACTCTGGACACTCTCTAGGACTAGACTTGACCTCAGCAGAGACTTGTAAGGAAAGAGAGAAGCTCCACCCAGGGCTTATATGGGGGAGACTAGCAGGAAAGCCCATAGGTCACCCCTGGGATCACCTGGTCAATAGTACCTCCGGGGTAACAATCACATGACAAGTCACATGGTAAACAGTCTTAAAATGACAACGCTTTCTGAACACATTACATGGTATAATACATTAGAAATATATTTACATTGGGAAACAGATACAAGGGGGCCAGGGGACACTGTAGGGAGGCTGCCTGACAGGGCAGCAAGGGTACGGGGTAACACCTCCTGTACTGGGCCGCCTCCAACGCTTCCGGACAAGAAACAGGTGGGTGCCGCATGCAATATTGCGGGGGTCCCCAGTGGCGGGACCCCCGCGATCAGACATCTTATCCCCTATCCTTTGGATAGGGGATAAGATGTCTAGGGTTGGAGTACCCCTTTAAGCAGCCTGGAGATTTCAGAGAGCCCCGGGAGTCGAACCTCTTGCGATCACTTATCTCTGATCCTGTGAATAGGGGATAAATGACTAAAAAGTTCAGTTCCCTGGACTACCCCTTTAGTCACTGCTTGAGATTTATCACAATTTCTGCATTTTTGTTTGTCCACCTGCTTTCTGAGGATTGACTAAAGGTTCTCAATGGGACTGGGGGATCTGTGGAGTTTCTCTGCTATGGACCCAAAATTTCAATATTTTGTTAATCGAGCCACTTAGTTATGACGTTTTCCTTGTGACATTGTGCTCCATTATGCTAAAGAAAGCATTGTTCATCACCAAACTGCTCCTGGATGGATAGGAGATGATCTTGAAGATTGTTTAGATCCCATTCTTCATTCATGGCTGTATCCTTAGGCAAAATTGTGAGCGAGCCCACTCCTATTGACGAAGAGCCACCCCACACATGATGGTGATGCTTTAATGTAAGCATGACATAGGGCTCATGATAACGTTCACCTTTTCTTCTCCAGACATTGATTCTTCTACATGTCCCAAACAGTCTGAAGGGGGCCTCATCAGAGAAAATAATTTTACCCCAGTCCTCTGCAGTCCAAATCCTGTACAGGGGTAAAGTCATGTCAAAATGCTCCACAAAGGTGTTTATGTGTTATGACCTTATGGTGGCACAATGTGTAAAATAAAAAAAAAAGTAAAGTAAAAAGAAAAAAACAAAAAAACAAACAGAAGAAGAACATAGCTACCAATAATTAGCCAACCCAAAGCTTTTGGATGCACTTTTTGCCCTAAAGGGGCACTCTGGTAATAAGCATTTTTTAATAACATGCCCAAACTGTCTGCTTGAAAGAAAGAAAGTTGGTACTTTCTACCAAGCTCCTCCACTGCCTCCAGTATCCCTTCTTATGACCTCTACCATGCTCTTCCTCCTGGTACTGAGGCCCAATAGGTCAACCAATCACCTGTTGAGGTAGGACACTGATTCGACCATTGATTGACTCAGCAGCAATGTGACGTATTGGGTCCCAGCACAGGAAGAGGAGAGTGCTGAATATTGGGTCCAATGATACCAGAGGCAGCAGGGAAGTGCAGATGAAGGTATAGGCTTTTTTTTTTTTGTTTAACCTGTTAACAACTGTGGACGTCTATACTTATCCATATGCCGTTAACAGGGTATGACGCGGGCTGCCGACTCTAGCCCGCGTCATACCGGCTGGCCCCCAGCTGATTTCTGTAGCTGGGGGCCGGCGTTAATAGCCGACATGCGGCTCTTAACCCTTTAGATCGCCACTTTAGGTGCCTTTATCCCGTCCCTGGAGGGGATCGCTCCCCCACAGTGCGATCGAGCGGGGGTGGGGGGCGGGGGTTGGATGGGCAATTTACTTCTGAGATAACCTGAGGGCTTACCTCTCCTTCACTGCTGGCTCCAGTCCTGAGAAGGATAAAGCCTGGCAGGGCAAGGCTTTATCAATCGAGCGCAGAGCACACAGATCAATGTGGTTTTATGAAACCACATTGATCTGTTTGAGGAATCAAATAATACCTCCCAGAAGTCCCCTAAGAGGAGTAAAAGTATAAAAAAAAAAGTTTCAAAACACACACCTTAACCCTTCCTTAAATGTTTAAATCCCCCCCTTTTCCCAAACTCCATATAAACATAATAAAATTAAACATATGTGGTAGCGCTGCATGCATAAATGTCCGAACTATAAAAATATATCCGCACAAATATGCACGGAAACCGCACGGTCAATGGCGCAAAAAAATTCCAAAGTCCAAAATAGCGTATTTTTGGTCACTTTCTATACCATAAAAAATGAATAAAAAGCGATCAAAAAGTCCATCAAAACAAAAATGGTACCGATAAAAAATCAGATCACGGCACAAAATATGAGCCCTCAGCCCAGTATGCAAAAAAATAAAAAAGTTATAGGGGTCAGAAGATGACAATTTTAAATGTATACATTTTCGTGCATGTAGTTATGATTTTTTCCAGAAGTATGACAAAATCACACCTATATAAGTAGGGTATCAATTTAATCGTATGGACCTACAGAATAAAGATATTTTTTTACTGAAAAATGTACTGCGTAGAAACAGAAGCCCCCAAAATTTACAAAATGGCGTATTTTCTTCAATTTTGTCGTACAATGATTTTTTCTTCCCGTTTCACTGTAGATTTTTGACTAAAATGACTGACGTCATTACAAAGTAGAATTGGTGGCGCCAAAAAAAAAAGCCCTCATATGGTTTTGCAAAATTGAAAGGGTTATGATTTTTAAAAGGTAAGGAGGAAAAAACGAAAGAGCAAAAACAGAAAAACACTTGGTCCTTAAGGGGTTAAGCAAGGAGCCTGGGCATTTTTTTTTTTTTTTTACTTCTTCTGTGGAGTACCCGTTTAAAGTGAAAAACTGTTATATCTTTTTCATTAAAAATTTTCTCCAATAATACAAAAACTAAATATTACATAAAAATAAAGCCATATGTATCATAGAACAAAAAAGCTCAAATTTGTTCAATATTGACTAAAATTCCATATAAAGGACATTTAGGCAGAGTTCACACATTGTGTAATAAAAAACAAAGAACTGAAGTTAAATAGCAAAAACTGCCGTATTTTTTAAAGGGGTTATCCATATCCATTAATTGAGTTTAGTACTTACCTGCCAGACAGTAATGGACATGTGAAGAAGGATCCGAGCTTGTCTTGGAGCTAAAGAAATATGACCTGATGAAGCGAGGGCCCCCTTGCAAAACGCGTTGTCTATATCACTGCTAACCAATAAAATAGTGTGTTTTTAAAAATACACTCGGAATTCTGTATACTTCACTGAAACCCTTTGCCTAGAGATTCGGCCATCCAACCCTCCAAGGTGCAAAAAGGCCTCCATTTTTTTACCCACGGAGAGGCAAGCTTGGAGCCCCTCTGCACGCATACTGTTTGAAGAGATACTGTTATGGTAAATGTTTTGATCGGTCGGGCCTGGGTGCTGAGACCCTCACTGGTCGCTAGAACAAGCTCAGCTAGGCTTCTCTCCCCATCTCACTCCTTGCTGCAGGGGACTATAGAAAGTGTATGGCGCCTGTCATCTGCATAGAGGACAGAGACGATAATACAAACACGTTGAGCGCTTCTCCCAACTCCTTTTACTGATCAGTAAATCAGTAAAACTTCTTACGTGTTTCTATGACACATCAAACGTTTTTTAAATTACTATAATATACAGTAATGTATATTTGTAATAAACATTGGTTTAAAAATGTTATATATTTTTGGGTGAAAAAATCCTGGCTTGTTCCTGCAGCTGTGTCTCTGAGCAGACAAAATACAAAAAGATTGGGTGGACAAGTAGGGCTCTGTTCACTGAGGACAAGCAGGGCTCTGTGCACTGAGGACAAGCAGGGCTCTGTACACTGAGGACAAGTAGGGCTCTGTACACAGGAAAAGCAGGGCTCTGTACACTGAGGAAAAGCAGGGCTCTGTACACTGAGGAAAAGCAGGGCTCTGTACACTGAGGAAAAGCAGGGCTCTGTACACTGAGGAAAAGCAGGGCTCTGTACACTGAGGAAAAGCAGGGCTCTGTACACTGAGGACAAGCAGGGCTCTGTACACTGAGGACAAGCAGGGCTCTATACACTGAGGACAAGCAGGGCTCTGTTCACTGAGGGCAAGCAGGGCTCTGTACACTGAGGACAAGCAGGGCTCTGTACAATCAGGACAAGCAGGGCTCTGTGCACTGAGGACAAGCAGGGCCCTATACACTGAGGGCAAGCGGGGCTCTGTACACTGAGGACAGGCAGGGCTCTGTACAATCAGGACAAGCAGGGCTATGTACACTGAGGACAAGCAGGGCTCTGTACAATCAGGACAAGCAGGGCCCTGTACACTGAGGACAAGCGGGGCTCTGTACACTGAGGACAGGCAGGGCTATTTGCACTGAGGACAAGCAGGGCTCTGTACACTGAAGACAAACAGGGCTCTGTGCATTGAGGGAAAGTGGGGCTCTGTGCTGTGAAGACATGACTAGGGGAGATTCTAGCTGCCTGTCCCCGACCATACAACCCAACTCAACCAATAATGACAGACATGTCTGGATGGTGCAAAGGCCACAGCAGCCCTATTTTTATTAAATAACAATTAAAACATTGTGCCATGAATATAACTTGTATGAACATCATACAAAAACAACCATATATAACATATAACTCTTTAGAACCCAAAACGTTAACAGAAGACCCAGAGGCACCGTCCACTTTGTTTCACCAACATGAATCTCTGGGGCCTCCTACTCTTACTCCCGGCCGACAAACACCTGGCCTGGGAGCACCACCTTCAGAGCCCTGTATCCCTCCCTGGGCCCCCCATGGCCACAGGAACCATACCACCGGGGCGTATATCCTCCACGCCCCACTTTACTCCCGATCCACAGTACCTGATGCCTCCAGATACTTCTCCTGCCCCATCCACTGCTGCGATATAAAAGGATACCACAAGGGAGGGTGGGCGGGAATCCTCTTCGTCTGTGCAGACTAACTGCCTGACTCCTCTTCTTCCTCCCTTGTTTTATACCCTTTGACTCCTCCTACCTTTCCCTCACATTATTCCCCTCACATTCCTTTAGCCTTCTATTAACCCTTCCTTGCCTGGCCATAATCCCCCTGTCATGTTCCCCTCCATTGCGATCCTCTGCATTCCAGGGTTTACTAACATCGCTCTGGGCAGTGAGAACAAGCAGGGCTCTGTACATTGAGGACAAGCAGTGCTCTGTCCAGGCAGGGCTCTGTGCACTGAGGACAAGCAGGGCTCTATACACTGAAGACAAGCTGGGCTCTGTGCGCTGAGGACAAGCAGGGCTCTGTGCACTGAAGACAAACAGGGCTCTCTACACTGAGGACAAGCAGGGCTCTGTGCAGTGAGGACAAGCAGGGCTCTGTGCAGTGAGGACAAGCAGGGCTATGTGCGTTGAGGACAAGCAGGGCTCTGTGCAGTGAGGGCAAGCAGGCCTCTGTACACTTAGGACAAACAGGGCTATGTACACTGATGACAAGCAGGGCTCTGTGCACTGAGGAAAAGCAGGACTATCTGCAGTGAGAACAAGCAGGTCTCTGTGCAGTGAAGAAAAAACAGAGCTCTGTGCTGTGAAGACAAGCAGGGCTCTGGGCAGTGAGTACAAGCAGGGCTCTGTTCACTGAGGACAAGCAGGGCTCTCTGCAGTGAGGACAAGCAGGTCACTGCAATTAAGAAAAAAACAGGGCTCTGTGCTGTGAAGACAAGCGGGGCTTTGTACACTGAGGACAAGCAGGGCTCTGTACACTGAGGACAAGCAGGGCTCTGTACACTGAGGACAAGCATGGCTCTGTACACTGAGGCACTGAGGACAAGCAGGGCTCTGTACACTGATACAAGCAGGGCTCTATACACTGAGGACAAGCTGGGCTCTGTACACTGAGGATAAGCAGGGCTCTTTGTACTGAGGACAAGCAGGGCTCTGTTTACTAAGGACAAGCAGGGCTCTGTGCAGTGAAGACAAACAGGGCTCTGTACACTGAGGACAAGCAGAGCTCTGTGCAGTGAGGACAAGCAGGGCTCTGCACACTGAGGACAAGCAGGGCTCTGAACACTGAGGACAAGCAGGGCTCTGTGCAGTGAGGACAAGCAGGGCTCTGCGCAGTGAGGACAAGCAGGGCTCTGCACACTGAGGAGAAACAGGGCTCTGTGCAGTAAGGACAAGCAGGGCTCTGTGCAGTGAGGACAAGCAGGGCTCTGCACACTGAGGACAAGCAGGGCTCTGTACACTGAGGACAAGCAGGGCTCTGTACACTGAGGACAAGCAGGGCTCTGTACACTGAGGAAAAGCAGGGCTCTGTACACTGAGGACAAGCAGGGCTCTGTACACTGAGGACAAGCAGGCCTCTGTACACTAAGGACAAGCCAGGCTGTGTACACTGAGGACAAGCAGGGCTCTAAACTAAGGGCAAGCAGCAGGGCTCTGTATGCTGAGGACAAGCAGGGCTCTTTATGCTGAGGACAAGCAGGGCTCTGTGCACTGAGGTTCTGTGAAACGCCCCGGCTCACATAACAGGATGATTGACAAGCCAGGAGCCTATGCTTCCTGTATTTGGTTCCCTAACAGAGACACACAGGAAATAGCTGCAGGGACAGCATTTTTCACTCAACAATATAATTTTTTTTTTTAAACCAATGTATATTACAAATATACATATAATGGTATTATCTACATTATATAAAAAGTTTTTGGAAACGACAGGTACACTTTAGACTTGGACCTACTGTGATGTGTTTTCTTCAGCTTTGAGAAAGGTTGGGTTTTCCATTGCATCGACAAAAGTTTGGTTTTAGGATTGTACCGAAAGATCCCGGTTTCATGACAATAAGCTCCAAAATGTGTCTACAAATATCTGCCTATGATTTTCTCTCTGGTTATGAGTTGCCTACACACTTCTTTATCAATAGTCACCATGTCTGTCATCATTCTGATAAGGGGGAGAGGATTTTTTTTTTTAATGTCTTGTACTTTTTTTTAAAACTGTTTTTGATGTGAATGAGCATTCTACCCTTTCATCATCTTGACCTCTTGACCCTCCATAAATCTTTTATTGCGGATGAGCATCCTTTCCTTTCATCATCTACGACCGCTCAACCTTCCTTAAATCTTTTGTGCCACTCAGAAACACAGGCACAGGACATGAAAGTTCCTCTGTAAGCCTCAGTTAACATCTAAAATTGAGCATAAAAAAACATTAAAGGGGTATTCCAGGAAAAAACTTTTTTTATATATCAACTGGTTCCAGAAAGTTAAACAGATTTGTAAATTACTTCTATTAAAAAAATCTTAATCCTTTCAGTACTTATGAGCTTCTGAAGTTAAGGTTGTTCTTTTCTGTCAAAGTAATCTCTGATGACACGTGTCTCGGGAAACGCCCAGTTTAGAAGCAAATTCCCATAGCAAACCTCTTCTAAACTGGGCGTTTCCCGAGACAGGTGTCATTAGAGATTACTTAGACAGAAAAGAACAACCTAAACTTCAGAAGCTCATAAGTACTGAAAGGATTAAGATTTTTTTAATCGAAGTAATTTACAAATCTGTTTAACTTTCTGCAGCCAGTTGATATATAAAAAAGGTTTTTTCCTGGATAACCCCTTTAACTTGCTGTTTTGTTCAAGTTGCCTAAAATTGTTGCTGAATTGTTGAACTAAACATTTTACCACATTTTGCACATTGAAAACACCTATCTAACTGGCTCAGTAGTTTAAATGGTCTCTATGGTTTGGGAGAGTTAGGTCCCATTCATATAGCGGAATTTCCGCAATGAATCCAGTGTAAAAATTCTTCTGGTCGCTAAATTATGTTGCAGCAGCCTCCCATTGTTTTCAATTGGACTCCATTCAATTGGACTTTTTTTCAATTGGCTACACCGCGCAAATGGCAGAATTTCTGCGGCGGAAAATTCTGCCTCAGAATTTCAAACTCCAGACTCCACTAAAAGAATGAACATGTTGATTCTTTCAGTGGAATCCACTCAGACATGCACTGCCTGCAATGGAGACCGTGCATGTTCGAGGGGGACCTAGTACCGAGTGGGTACCTGCCGCGTATGGGATGTCTGCACGGAACATATTCTAAGCAGAATTACACTTACAGCAGAATACCATTGATCTTAATGGGATATTGCTGCACTGTGGAGTGGAACTTCCAAGGCAGATCCAGATTCCACTAAAAGAATGAACATGTTTATTATGTCGTCAGAATTTCGCCCAGCGGCCATTAAGGGCCAATACTGCCTAACATCAACTGCAGGATGATTCTGCAGTTGAATTTCCATGTTGTGCAAGGACTGTTAGGCCGTGTTCAAATGGCAGAAATTCCGAATGTCAGCATCGATTCCGCGTCCGCATTAATTTCCGTCTTCAATTCCGCATCTATCCAGCATTTGCAGAATTGGTGCAGAATTGATGCTTTCTGCATGATTCTGCAGCATAGCTTTTTAACTAAGTTTAAATTCTGCACGAATTCCACACAAAATTCTGCATGCATTCAGTACGAATTCTGCATTTTGCGCATTAATTCAAGGCTTATCGACTTCAATAGGATTCAGCAGCCGAAGTGTAGAAAAATATAACACCAGACTTATATTTTCCTGGAGCGCGGAAAGCGCATCAAACATTTGTCAGCAGAAATTCTGCTTTGTGAAAGACATTAAAGGGGTACTTTTTTTTTAAATCAACTGGTGCCAGAAAGTTAAACAAATTTGTAAATTACTTCTATTAAAAAATCCTAATCCTTCCAGTACTTTTAGGGGCTATATACTACAGAGGAAATGGAAATTACTTTTTAGATTTCTCTGATGTCATGACCACAGTGCTCTCTGCTGACCTCTGCTGTCCATTTTAGGAACTGTTCAGAGCAGCATATGTTTGCTATGAAGATTTTCTCCTGCTCTGGACCGTTAATAAAATGGACAGCAGAGGTCAGCATAGAGCACTGTGGTCATGACACATCCCTTTGCAGAATTTTCATGCAGAATTCAATGCATAACTTCTGCCGTGTGAACGCGGTCTTGAAGGTAAATGTTGCCAGACCTTATTTCAGCTTGAACTTCAGTTTATCAATACCTAAGGCCCCTTTCACACTGCCGTTATGCCCCGTCAATTACGGCCTCCAAACTCTCTTTTTTTTTAGTTTGACGGCTGTCAGTTTTACGGGTCTTAATGGCCAATAACGGGTCCCGATGGACCCCATTATAGTCAATGTGGTTCGTCGGGCGCCACTATTTTCAGGGAGAATAGCGGGACAAAAAGACGGTGAAAGCACTATTTTTTCTCGAACCTAAAATAACCGTCTTCACACTGCCAGAGACAGCCGGCAGTGTGAATGTAGCCTTAAAGGGGTACTCCGCCCCTAGACATTTTATCCCCTATCCAAAGGAGAGGGGATAAGATGTCAGATCGTAATGACAGGCAGTACAGGGGCCGGAGCATCGTTACATCACGGCTCCGCCCCTCATGATGTCATGGCCCGCCCCTTTCAATACAAGTCTATGGGAGGTGGCGCGGCGCTCGTCACGCCCCCTCCCATAGACTTGCATTAATGGGACGGGCCGTGATGTCATGAGGGGCGGAGCCAGGACATCACGCTGCTCCGTCCCCCGTATCGCCCGTCATTATGCACAGAGCGAACTCGCTCTGTGCTGTAATGAGAGCGCGGTGCCGCAGCGGGGATCCCAGGGCTCCCCAGCAGCGGGACCGCGGCGATCTGACATCTTATCCCCTATCCTTTGGATAGGGGATAAGATGTCTAGGGGCGGAGTACCCCTTTAAGGGGAAATGTAGGATTACGGTTGGCTTAGTGCAGTATAGAGGATTTTCATCTCCCTCTTCACACAGTCCCCCATGTGAGTCATCATTATACTTTGTTTCTTATCCCTATCCAGTAGTTTGTCCATCTACTACAAATGACAAAGCATAGACCAAGTTGTGCCGACCGGATAAGACCTTGTGCTTTCTTTAGTTCACCTTCCTGCAGGGAGGATTTTGTGCTGACTATTAGAGGAAGGTCTTCGTTTACATAACTCTGAAAGTTTACATTTTGCATTTTTCTATTTCTTTGTTACATTACACCCCAAAAATATTTAAAAAAAAATTTTTTTTATCATCCATACAATAACGGTTGGCCAACAGGCGTCTATCGCGATTGACCGCATACATGTGAATGCTTGGCTTGGCCGAGTTTGCATGTGTTCTGAATGGAGAGTGCTTAGAAAGCTGCTGCCAGACTCCTCTGGAAGTGGCTTGTCTCCTTGAGAACTAAATGATCTGGCAGTTGTAATCTCACAGTTTAGTAGCCCCAATACGGTTGGCTGGATCCGCCGAAATCTATGGGTTGTACTCAGCCCCAGACATCTTATCCCCTATCCAAAGGATAGGGGATAAGATGTCTGATCGCTGGGGTCCCACCCCTGAAAACCCCCGCGATCTCCCTGCTGCACCCTGTTTAGAGCATCGGGTGCAGCACCGGAGGCTTGTGACGCCACGGCCGCGCCCGGCCCGTGACGTCACGGCCATGCCCCCTCAATGCAAGTCTATGGGAGGGGGCGTGACGCCCCCTCCCATAGACTTGCATTGAGGGGGCATGGTTGTGAGGTCACGAGTTGGGCGTGTCCATGATGTTACAAGCCTCCACCCCACATCTCCAGTCATCTGGCATGGAACGAAGATCGCTCCATGCACCGGATGTCTGGGATGCCGCAGCCGAGATCATGGGGGTCCCCAGCAGCGGGACTCCCGCGATCAGACAACGTATCCCCTATTTTTGGGATAGGGGATAAGATTTCTAGGGGTGGACCTTTAAGGCTACACATGTCTAGAGTGTAAGACCAGCTTTGCTGTATTATCTTCAGTATCGTCTTGCCATAGGTTACATGTAATGGATGACAGAAGTCCATATAATGAGTGGAGATTTACTGAGGCTCACTAATATTTATATGTCGTCTGACACGATGAGATGTAACGTCGAAAACCTGATACTGGAAAATAAAGTACTGGCAGTCCAGATACATTCCCTTCATTTCCAAGTAGTCACAGGGATTTTCAGATTTGTAAACATGCCAGTGTCTATGCCAGTTCCCATGACTCAATTTTCATCTCTATTGTAATCTGGCATCTTAGAGATGGTTAAAGTGTATACGGGTATGTTTTACCCCAGTATTGGGGCAGCAGAAAGCCTCATTGTTACCACATACAAAATCTACAGCTCTGACTTATGTAACTCCTCTTGATGCACATTGTCGCATTATATATATGTATTGTGCAGGAGGTTGTTTTGGCACTAGGATGTATATATATCTTGGTGATCAGGAAAGCACAGTATTCGAGCCTGGTTGCTACCTATACATCAGGCAGTGACTAACAACCGTGCTCTTGCAGTATACATCCACAGTATACAGGACACATGGCAGTTTTAAGCACAGTAAAGAACAGTATTCAAAATGAATCCCCCCCCCCCAACAAAATTGCGTTTATTTCTAATACCCCCCCCCCCCCAAAATATTGTATTTTTGTCACATTTTATGTTAAAATGAATGATGTCAATACAAAGGTCAATTGGTCGCACAAAAAACAAGCCCTCATATGGGTCTGAGGATGGAAAAATTTATCTGTTATGATTCTTTGAAGACGGAGAAAAAAAATGAAAACGCAAACATTCTAATTGGCTGTGTCCTCAGGGACAAAATAGGCTGTGTCCTTAGGGGGTTAAAGACGACATGTAGTCACGTCATATGTGTATGTGTAAGAGTCACGTCATGTGTATGTGCGGAATCGGCATGCTTGGCCCCATGTAGCCTGTATGGTTAATGGCTAATTGGACTGGAATAGTGGAAGGGGTGGGTTTCTTATGGGTCTGGTGTCCCACATGGAAACTTCTTAAAGGGGTACTCCGCTGCTCAGTGTTTGGAACAAAATGTCCCGAACGCACGAGCTGATGCTGGGAGCTCGTGACATTATAGCCCCGTCCTTCATGACATAATTCCCCCCCCCCCCCCCAATGCAAGTCTATGGGAAGTGGCATGCCAGCCATGACGCCCCCTCCCATAGACTTGCATAAAAGGGGGGTTATGGCGTCACGAGCTCCTGGCTCCAGCATTTTAAACGGCTTGTTCCAAATGCTGAGCAGCGGAGTATCCCTTTAAACCTCATCATTATTTTCTGCAGGTCCCTTGAGTTGTGTGGATATAATCTAGGTTAGCAAATAAGCTTTATGTTTTATAACACTTGCTTTTGTGTTGGATGGGAGATTAGACATTTGCAGTTTGTCAGTATCTATTTTTGGTGATATAATTCACACTTTTATTTAGTTTAGAAAAAAGACGACCAAGGCGCGACCTAATAACTATGTATAAATATATAAGAGGACAGTACAGAGATCTCTCACATGATCTATTTATACCCAGGACTGTATCTATAACAAGGGGGCATCCTCTACGTTTAGAGGAAATACATTTTTGACACCAGCACAGACGAGGGTTCTTTACTGTAAGAGCAGTGAGACTATGGAATTCTCTGCCAGAGGAGGTGGTCATGGTGAAATCTGTAAAAGAGATCTAAATAGGCCTGGATGCATTTATGAAGAGTAATAACATTACAGGTTATAGATACTGAATTTCTGCAGATAGAACACTGATCCAGGGATTTATTCTGATGCTATACAGGAACAGTGACCCCCCCGACCTACGATGGCCCCGACATACGATAATTTCAACATGCGATGGCCTCTCAGAGGCCATCGCATGTTGAAGGCAGCATCAACATATGATGCTTTTGTATGTCGGGGCCATCGCATAAACGGCTATCCGGCAGCGCTGACTGCTTCAGCTGCCGCCGAATAGCCGTTTACGGTGCCCCGTGTGGTCCGGTGATGGTCTCCTACCTGTCCTCGGGGCTCCGGCGTGTCCTCTTTGGGATCCCCTCCATCGCCGGCGCTCTCCATCGTCGTCATCACGTCGCCGTCCCGTCATCCAATAGGAGCGGCGTGCGTAGTGACATGATGGCGGCAATGTGAGAGCGACGATCTCGGGCAGCAGAGACGTTCCGGACCGGCGGGGACATCAAGGGGATGCGGCGACAGCGATGGAGGGCGACATCCAGGGCAGCGGTGATGAGCGGTGACGGTCCAGAGCGGCGGGGACACGTGAGTACAACACGGATCCCTCAACATACGATGGTTTCAACAAACGATGGTTAATTTGGAACAGATTACCATCGTATGTTGATGGACCACTGTATTTGAAGTTGTGAAGGAATTTTCCCCTTGATATGGGTTAATTGACATCAGCCTCATTAAAGGGGCCCTCCACTGGCCCAGTGTCCAAAACATTTTGTTCTGAACGCTGGGTGCGGGCTACTGGGGTCATGACGTCACTACCACGCCCCCAAGTGACATCACGCCACGCCCCCTCAATGCAAGTCTATGGGAGGGACTTGCATTGAGGGGGCATGGCGTGACGTCCCTAGGGGGCATGTGCATGACATCACGACCCTCGCTGACTGCACCCAGCGTTCGGAACAAAATGTTTCGGATGCTGGGGCAGTGCAGTACCCCTTTAAGGGTTTTTTGCCTTCCTCTGGAACAACACAGAAGGGACACAATGAGGATATAGGTTGAACGTGATGGACTCTTATCTTTTTTCAACCTTGTGAACTATGTAACATTTGTGGTCTCTATTTGGTTAAGGTCACACACCACAGTATAATTATGTGTTACCTATGGTGACTTCATACATATACTGTGGTATGTGACCCATTTTTTATACACCTTTCAAAGTTGCGGAATCAACTTAGCTGCAAATATTTCTGGATTGCAGAGCCCATGTACACAGCGGCAGCTCAATGTAATGCAACCAGTGGAATCGCACAGACTATTATTAAAGAATAATGTAGAGGTTCTTGTGTATACCTTGAGCTTACCTGTTTTAGCTAATTTGGCAATCATGAATTAGGCTCAATTTTGGGTTTAAATCCATCAAAGAATGGTTCTGTAATGCCTATATTTTTCTTGAATCCTCTTGCTGAGGGTGTGGCATTTGATCATTACACCTAAGTGATTACACAAAAGTGATTTGACCTATAATCACAGTTGAAGTGTTTTGTGAAGTTTTGACATATTTACGGCCGGGTAAATGGAGATTTTTCGTGCAGACATTCACCCGTGTGAACATAGCCTTAGAAAATAAGTCCCGGTGTGCACATTTAGTGATGCATGTTCACTATTTTTTGGAGACAGAAAGTACGATCTCTTCCAAAGTCTTCCAATATTTAGAAATCTGCTTGAACTATATTCTTGGAAAGTTTTGGGGTGTTCTTCCCTTTGCTACTTTTGCTAATATTTGGTTTCTTTCCAACAACATTGCAATAAACATGTGTACAGCTGTATACTGAGCACCCCATATAATGTGTCTTTTTGTCATATGCTTGGTAAGGCTTCCATTTGGATATCTTGCTTATGGTACTGAAGGACGTAAACCACTATATTTTTTTACGGAAACTGCTATATTTTTAGAATAAAAGGAACACATATATATCTTAACATATGTTTTCTATTTTTATAATGGAAGTCAGTGATGGACAAATGCAAATCGAACTGTATTGCCATCTAAATATAGGTTAAGATACAAAACTAACCATCTCTTAAATGCAAGTCTCCCAATGCTATACAGTAGGGTTGTGATGGGTTTTCTCTTATTGAAGGGTGGGTTTATATTTTCTACTGACAATCTGATATCAATGATCTGGCAAAGGGTTAGGACCCTATTACAAACACTTGTTCGTCGGCTGTTCGGGTCGTTTTGACCTGCGAAGAAAACATCGGCTTTAACCAAACATCTCCCCGAGTAATAGTGGATGTGCGGCCAATGGCCGCACATCCGCTATTACTCGGGGAGATTTGTGGCCAATTGATTCCAGTAAAGGACCACGCGAATGATTTAGCCATTACCTGCGGCTCGGACCATGTAATTTGGCTCTTAGATTCAAAGAAGATTTCACCAAATTTGGTGAAATCTGTTCATGAAAATCTAGATTCTTTCCCGCATGTAGAACATCTATAATAGCAATGTGGTTGAAGCAAAGTGGTCACACATAAAAGTAATCTGAACCCACCAATTTCGGCACCATCGGCCAGTGATCTTAATGTATATAGGATCCTCTTGACTGGTTCCATATGCCACGTGTTCCTACAGGAGACTCTGTAAATGAGGTTCCTGTCGTGCCCATTGATACAAAGTAATATTTGCCTGATAGATACGAACTGTTTCTACAGAACATCCTAAGTCATATGAGATGCAGACTTTTCGGCTTTCAAAACAGGAAGCGATAAATTGAGAGTATGCAGTTCACAATTTGGTACTTCTGATAAAATATTAGGAAACTGCTTTATCAGCGTTGCCTTAATATTTTGTTATTAACAGAATTGTTCAAAAAAGTATCAGGCGTCCAAAAAAAAAAACAAAAAAAACTATTTCCAATTCTAATTCAACAGGAGTGCGTCAACTTTTTCAACAGAATTCTGAAGATGGTTGATGGAATCTCAGGAGTTCAGATATATTCCCAAACTACAGTACTGTTCCTTTAGGCTGCATTCAGATCAGGTTTATACCTCAAGGTCTGGGTGTCCGGCAATATCTGGTCAAACAGGGATGCCGAAGGGCGGCCCGACATGTTGCCAACAGTCCCCAAGACTTAAAGGAAATCTGTCATCAGTGTCACTTGCACTAACCTGTCCACACCCACAGGTAGTGCAGGTGAAACTGATGACGATACTTACCTGGTCCCGTTCCGTACTGTCGTTCTCCGGCTATCCTCTTCGGTATCTTCCGCTACGGCCCGACTTGGAGCATGGGCGGAGCATAGTGATATCACTGCTACTGTTCTTTGCTGGGTTCTTTGCTGCTAACAAATAGCGGTGACATCACTAAGCTCCACCCATGTTCCAAGTCGGGCCCGGAGCAGAAGATACCGAAGAGAATAGAGAGAGAGCTACAGCACGGAACGGGTCTAGGTAAGTATCATTGTCATCAGTGACACCTGCACTACCTGTCTGTACCGACAGGTTAGAGCAGATGACTCTGATGACAGCTTTCCTTTAAATGGGCCGAATGTAGTCTAATTGTGACTAAATTTTGGTCCATTTCCTAAACGTATCAAAAATGGGATCTGAATGTATCCTTATATTTTGTGGTAATATTTGGTAATGATCCGTAAAACCAGGTATCCTACCTAGATATCTATGTACTACCAGATTTGTCAATACCCTTCTGAAGGGGACAGGAAAAAATACAACGACCGGTGAAGAACAGACACAACACTGTGGCATGTGAAAGCCTTCTGTTCAAACCTTTTCAAATTATTTTGTATGTAGTTGACGGCTTCAATATATTTTACTCTCAATCTATAAATTGGTAAATAAAGTGGAGGACCATTAAAGTACCATAGGGCATGGAACGATTTGTCACAAGCTCCCCGCACTATTTGTTCTTCTTCCAGCTATTCATGTACCGATTTATGGATTAAGAATAAAATATATTGAAGCCATCAATTCGGTAAATTGACCATTTAAGATAAACTTTTTGCTATTCTTGATACACGAGCACCGCCCAGAATGTCTATTGGAGATGCCTGATCTGTTGAATGGACACAGTAATATAAATGGCTTGAACGAGACAGCTGTGCCAGGTATTTGCTGTATCTGGATTTTGTAGGAAATTCTTTAACACTGTATATATATATATATATATATATATATATATATATGTATATATATATATATATATATATATATATATATATATATATACATACATACACAAGAACGTCCCAATACATCCTTTCACCCAATGGAAGGATACCTTCAGGGTGTCACCTCCAATAAGGGTTGTCTATTCTATATGTATGCAAGTAACTTTATACAGACAACATCTGGACCCAATAACTAGTCAGGTTGGAAACTGACAAAGAAACTTTTTGGAGGGAAATAAGTGACAGAGACTAAGTAAAATATAATTCTACATTAATATATAAATAAATTCACCATATCAGCAGAGGCCTAGCTTGTAGCTTCTGGGCCCCGATGCAAAATCTGCAACAGGGCACCATATGCCAATTATAATAATGGTCTATTATGGGGCAGATGTGCTTTGGGCCCCTTAGGCACCAGGGGCCCGGTTCGACTGCTACCTTTGCTACCTTTATAGCTATGCCACTGCATATCACTTATATAAGTGATTAATTATGCAATTTGCTTAGATTTTATCAGACGTCCCTCAAAATGGCCATAGTCTCTGTGCATACTTAACTTATGCCCCTGATGGGAGTAACTGTTGCAGGTGTCATTCATTGACTCTAGTAGCATAAAGTTGTATCGAAACAACATGGACACCCACAACATTAGCAAACAAGAGAATATGAGGTAGAGGGTTCCATATCCCATTTCTCAACAAAGAGTGGAAAGGGAAGCTGGACAAGTGCAGGTCCTGTCTGTCCTTGGAGGGGTCCTGTGATATTATGTATTTGTGGAGTGGATTTCCTTTTATTTTGCTCTATTGAGTAGCCCAGTACTTGCCAGTTTTTGAATTGTTTTCACTGTTTCATAGAGTAAAATGGGGGTTATCTTTGGCATGGGCGGCCTTTAGTTGTTTAAAGTCGAACTGATCAGTGAAACAAATCTGCCAGCTTTAAGTAGTATAAAGGTGAAGAGTGGAATATTATATTAAATATGCATTTATACAAAGCGTAATAGAAACAAATATTCACTGGTAGCCAAGAGTGGTAATTCCAATTCTGTTTCCCTGACTAATATATGAAAGGCAGTGTACTTACAATGTAGGAACCTGGGGTTGGCACAAAGGTGGATTATCTTTGTAAACATGTTCTTGCCTGGCAGCAGCCCAATCATTCATAAGCGACTTGTGTGAAGCTGTAAAATGCAAATAGCCTTTCCTGAGCTAAACAACAGGTTACTGTTCTGAAGCATTGTAGAAAAAAAGAAATAAATTCATAAATAAATAAATAAATTTAAACATATGTTTCAATACATTGCTTCTGCTAACCTCAGGTCTCACACAGGAAGTGAAAGTTACCGATTGGCTGCTCACTTGGAACTTTTTTTTAGTCGCGAAGGGGCAAACCGGAGATGTAAAAAAAAAAAAGGATGCATAATCTGTTGCGGTTTTAGTGGCTCTATATTGTAACTTGAATTGTTATGGGACAGTGCATTTGTCTTAGGGTAGAGTCACATATTTTATGCTGCAGATGCGCCAATGACCGTCCATAGAGTGAGCTCCCTGCTGTGCACGTGTGTCCTGCATGTCTGCTCATAGCAACAATCTGCCGCTACGAGCAGACACACAGGGATCCACCAGTCTGTGTTAAACTGCTCGCCCATGCGCAGTTTACTCACAGACATCGTGGTCGCTCCCCCTGCTCTCTGAGCTAGGCAAAGAGTGGCCGCGATGTCTGAGAGTAAACTGCGCAGGCGCGCACAGTTTAATACAGACTCGCAGATCTCTGTGCATCTGCTCGTAGCGGTGGATTGTTTCTATGAGCAGACACACAGGACACGGGCTCAGCAGGAAGCTCACTCTAGGAATGGTCACATCCACAGTGTGACATACCCTATGGATGTGCTTTGTGTGACCCTACCCTTAGGGTGCAATTACACAACATTTTGTGCCTCCAGAGTCTGAATCCGTATCCCTGCCATTCCCCATTTATTTCAATGAGCCAAACAGAGTCAGCTTGTGACTGAAAACCATGGTCTGCTGGGGTTTTCAGTCCAGGCTGAAATCTGGATACAGTCGGAAAATGTCTCAACCAGAGTCACTAGCTTACTCAGTTCTTCTCATTGGATTGAATAGGGTGCAGCAGGGATACATCTTCTGGTGGTTTTGAAATCCAGGGAACATACCCTGGCAGGCTCTGCTGAATGGACACTGTGAAATATATGAGAGTGCTGTTGCAAAGTTACATAGTAGTGAAGATTGAAAAAAATACAAGTGTCCATCAAGATCAAGGGCCTATTATCCCAGACCTGTGATGAAGCTCTGAGGAGCGAAACATGTCAGGGGTGCTAGGTGTCTGAGCTTTTAATAAGCCTTTTAATAGGCCTTTTTGTTATGATTCCTTATAAGGCTGGTGCCAATTGCCCTAGAAATAGGGAATAATTCTTTACTGACTCTAAATAAATCCCTTGATCAATGTCCCATGTCCAGAAAATGTATATTATTAAACAAAAGTTTTCAGACCTTTTGTGAATTTGGTAATCGAAACAACCATCCTAAATCATTTGGCAGAGAGTTCGATAGTCTCACTGCTCTTACAGTAAAGATTCCCTGTCTGTGATGATGGTGAAACCTTCTTTCCCCTAGACATAGAGGATGCCCCCTTGTCATGGTAACCGGCCTAGGTATAAAAAGATCACTAGAAAGATCTCTATACTGTCCATTTATATATTTGTACATTGTGATCAGGTTAGGTTACAGTGCTTGTCTCTCAGTACTTATCAGCTGCTGTACGCTCCAGAGGAAGTACTTTGTTCTTTCCATTGTGACCTCAGTGCTCTCTGCTGACATCTCTGTCAGTGTCAGGAACTGTCTTGAGCAGAAGCAAATCCCCATAGCAAACCTCTCCTGCTCCTGACTGTTCCTGACATGTACAGAGGTATAAGAGCACTGTGGATTGAATAGAATTACACAACTTCCTCTGTAGTATACAGCATCTGATAAGTGCTGGAAGGATTAAGATTTTTTTTTAATAAAAGTAATTTACTGATCTGTTTAACTTTCTGGAACCAGTTGATTTGGAATTTTTTTTTTCCCACCGGAGTATCCCTTTAACCCCACCGGAGTATCCCTTTAACAAGGCAGGACATAAATGTACGTCCTGGTGCTGTGGTACTTTAAGGGGTACTCCAGTGAAAACCTTTTTTTTTTTTTTATCAACTGGTGCCAGAATTACTTCTGTATTTATTAGCTGCTGAATACTACAGAGGAAATTATTTTCTTTTTGGATGCAGAGCTCTCTGCTAACATCATGACCACAGTGCTCTCTGCTGACACCTCCAATTTAAGAACTGTCCAGAGTAGGAGAAAATCCCCATAGAAAACATATGCTGCTCTGGACAGTTCCTAAAATGGACAGAAGTGTCAGCAGAGAGCACTGTTCTCGTGATGTCAGAAGAGAGCTCTGTGTTCCAAAAATAAAATATTTTCCTCTGTAGTATTCAGCAGTTAATAAGCACTGGAAGGATTAAGATTAAGATCCGCGATCGTGTGGATGTCCGCCATTAACTCCTCAGATGCCGTGATTAATACAGATGACAGCATCTGCAGCGCTGCGGTCACTAAAATGGATGATCGATCATCCAGAACGGCAGACGGAGGTCTCCTCACCTGCCTCCGCGGCCTTCTACAGGTCTTCTGCTCTGGTCTGAGATCGAGCAGACCAGAGCAGAAGATGACCGATAATACTGATCAGTGCTATGCCCTATACATAGCACTGAACAGTATTAGCAATCGAATGATTGCTATAGATAGTCCCCTATGGGTGACTATTAAAGTGTAAAAAAAAAAGTAAAAAAAAAAAGTAAAAAAAACAAAACAAATCCCCTCCCCCAATAAAAATGAAAATTGTCCCATTTCCCCCATTTCACGTCCAAAAAGTGTAAAAAAAATTGTATAAACATATTTAGTATCGCCGAATGCGTAAATATCAAAACTATTAAAATAAAATATTATTGATACCGTACATGAATGACGTGACCGTAAAGAATAAAAAAATCCCAAATTGCTGCTTTTATTTTTTTTAAATTGATAAAAAAACTCATTAAAAGTTTTATATCTCACCTTATCGCGGTGGGACGGTCCAAGCTATTTGGCCGACAAATTGCAAGCTAAGTACCTCACTATTTCATAACTTCATAATTTTATATTTCCATTTATTATACTATAGCTGTATAGCTTTTCATGTTGTATCTATATACTCATGTTCTATCTATATACTCATGTTTTATCTATATACTCATGTTTCATCTATATCTTTGTGCTAGCAGTGTGCTGCTGTATTCTTCTGTTGCTCTATCTATCTATCTATCTCATATCTATCTATCAGGGAACAATATACCCGTCATGATACTACACTAATTCAGGAAGTTTTGCAGATCTGATGTTTTCACCTGGACAGTTCCTGTAGGGGAAGTATATTGTGCTAAGGAACTGAGGGGGAAGGGTAAATATCATGAATGAACACAGCTATTATTTCGAATAAGCTGAAATATTAGATAATTAAGGAAGGTCATTTGCCTGTTTAACATTTGATTTAAGTTTAACCAAAGAAATAACACGCAGACAAAATATATAGTACAAAAAGGTATATAAGCTTTATTCTTGGCGATGATAAAATCAAGTAAAATGGTACAACAGCAGACAGACTATTATGGCAACTGGAGGGGGGGGGGCAGGTAAAAGATGGGACTGCAATATATAAGAGAAGGTGGTGTACCCCAGAAACCTCAAATGTGTTGTATACATACTGAAAGGAGTATAGCTGTACAAATATATACTAGCAACTTAAGCCTATACATGTGAACGTATACACACAGAAGATAATAAAAAAATATAATAGATCAAGATATTGCACACTGCCCTAAAGAGATGTAACCACACAACAAAAGATCATATAAGCAGTTATGATAGTGGGAGTTGTGGGAGGAGCGGGACCACAGCCCCAGGAGTCGGAATAAAAGTGCTGATAAAAAAGACAGCAAACCCCTTGGTCCTGGAAAAAAGGCTCAAAAGGCTCCAAAACCCCCCATCACCCATCATAAGTGCATGTTGTGGACATCTTACCCTCGTCCAGAACGCCAACCCCAACAACGTTGTTTCGCAACAAGCTTCCTCAGGGAATAGGCTCACGTTGCTAGTATATATTTGTACAGCTATACTCCTTTCAGTATGTATACAACAGATTTGAGGTTTCTGTGGTAAACCCACCTTCTCTTATATATTGCAGTCCCATCTTTTACCTGGCCCCCCCTCCAGTTGCCATAGTAGTCTGTCTGCTGTTGTTGCATTTTACTTGATTTTATCATCACCAATAATAAAGCTTATACACCTTTTTGTACTCTATCTTTTGTCTCTGTTATTTCTTTGGTTATTCCATGCATGGTAATATACGACACTGGAGAGCTTGTTTCCAAAAATCTATACTATAGTGCCCTTGTCTTTTGGTTTATTTGATTTAAGTTGTTGATCATTGACAAACTTTATTTATTTTCCACAAAAAAAATCCTAGTGACCAACTAAAAAAAATTGGGACTTTTAAAGGAGCACTGTGGCATGGGACAAAAAAATTGCCCAATTCTGAGCCCTTTCTGTCCACAGAGCTGTATTATTTTTGAGACCACAACCTGTAGTTTTTATTGATACCATTTTCTAGGGATGTTCCGATACCATTTTTTTTAAGACCAAGTACAAGTACCGATACTTTAATTCTAGTACTCGCTGATACCAATTACGAGTACTTTTATTTTAAAGGGAATCTGACACCAGGGTGACCCGGTTTCTGGCGCTACTTACCGTATGATATGTAGTTGCCTTGTTGTGTGCAATAGAGGCGGCTGCTGTAGGATGAGCCAAGATTTCTCTCTCCTCCATTGTAATACATATGTATTGTCTGGGGGTGCGAAGATGAGGTGTATGGGGCAGATGCTGTAGCCCAGGCGCGGATGGTATTAACCCCTAAATATTCGTGATGCCTCTGCATGGTTTTCCCATGGTTTTGACTATAATAGACTTGACTATAGACTTAACTTGACTGTAGGTAGTGACAGCAGACATAGAAGACTTAACTTACTGGCATGTGGCTGTAGGTTAGGCTTAAGGCCTCCAGATGTGCTGGACACTGGCTCTAAAACATTTGGTTTTTACTGTGCCTCAGGATCAAGAGTGGTGGAAGAGAAAAAGCAGATTCCAATGGCTCCCCCTCTTATATAAGGGGGCTGAGCCAGAAGCCCATAGGTCAAGCTGCAGGTCACCTGGTTAGCTGGTGCTCTCTGGGTAACAAACACATCATGTAAACACATTATCATGTGACAACTCAAAGGTCCTTAAAGGTCCTTTATCCATAACAGCTTAATGTGGGGGAACACTGCCAGCCTAATGTGGGGGGAACACTGCCAGTCTAATGTGGGGGGAACACTGCCAGCCTAATGTGGGGGGAACACTGCCAGCCTGATGTGGGGGGAACACTACCTATCTAATGTGGGGGGAACACTGCCAACCTAATGTGGGGAGAACTATGCTGCACCTAATGTGGGGGGGAACACTGCCAACCTAATGTGGGGAGAACTATGCTGCACCTAATGTGGGGGAACACTGCCATCCTAATGTGGAGAGAACTATGCTGCACCTAATGTGGGGGAACACTGCCATCCTAATGTGGAGAGAACTATGCTGCACCTAATGTGGGGGAACACTGCCAGCCTAATGTGGGGAGAACACTGCTGCACCTAATGTGGGGAGAACTATGCTGCACCCAATGTGGGGGGAACACTGCTGCACCTAATGTGGGGGGAACACTGCTGCACCTAATGTGGGGGGAACACTGCTGCACCTAATGTGGGGAGAACACTGCCAGCCTAATGTGGGGAGAACCATGCTGCACCCAATCTGGGGGGAACACTGCCAGCCTAATGTGGGGGGAACACTGCCAGTCTAATGTGGGGGGAACTCTGCCAGCCTAATGTGGGGGAACTCTGCCAGCCTACTGTGGGGAGAACTCTGCGGCACCTAATGTGGGGGAACGAGGAATTATGTTCCGCTTGAAGAAAGAACATGTTCTTTCTTTCAGGCAGAATCAGCGTCGTTCTCCCTTAGAGATCAATGTTATTTTTTTTTTCAGTCAGAAGCATTGCCACGTGGAATCCGCACGGAATTCACGCATGAAAAAAAAAGAGGAGTATTTGAAAGAGGAGTATTGATCCGCATGAAACCTGCATTTCCGCGTGGAATTCCGCACGAATTGCACGTTCCGCGCGAAATCGCTGCTAATTCTGAGCGGAAAAGAAAATGTATTTTGGGGTGGAAATCTTCAGCATCATTTCATTCCTCAGTGTGAACATACCCTAATACAGAAATTTAGGTGCACTACTGTGGTAGATGTAAACAGTGACATATGGCTAACCCTCAAACTGATGGAGACATTAGCCAGCAATATCCTTATATGAAGGGCATACCTGAGCCCGCACACTAACGCCAAGGTTTCTCAAGTGGCTCGGGACCGAAAACTAACCTACCTGTGCTGTATGGGCAATACCAGGGGCCAGTGGGCAATTATAGCAGCATTAGGTCCGACTCCCAGCCTGTTCCCAGTTACCTCCAGTGTGACTGAGCACACACATTAGCCAACTTGGGTGGGGCTTATATAGTCTGCCTCCCTCCTCCCATTGTATGTGTGCTCAGTCACACTGGAGGTAACTGTTAGGAGGCTGTGAGTCGGACCTAATGCTGCTGTAATTGCCCACTGGCCCCTGGTATTGCCCGTACGGCACAGGTAGGTTAAGTGTTAGGTCCCTTGCCACTTGAGAAACCTTGGCGTTGGTGTGCGGGCTTAGGTATGTCCTTCATATAAAGATATACTGGCTAATGTCTCAATTTTAACATCAGTTTGAGGGTTAGCCATATGTCACTGTATACATCTAACCCTGGTAGTGCACCTAAATTTATGTATTACTCCTTATATTACACATCCACACCTTTCATCTGGTGCAGGATGCCATTGTGGCACTTGTAGTCTGCTGCAGGCATCCCCCATTGTATGCATTTTTATGCTGGGGATTGCCCCTAGCAACAGACCACAAGCTCAGGATCTGCTCCCCCAGCATAAATGCACCTCCTGCTTTTTGAGACCACATTTTTTCTTCTTGTTCTCTTATCCATTGGACAGAACAGGAAATTTGCTTTGGCGGTGAAAACGATGTCTCCGGAGCGACGTTCACATGGTGAGCAGCGGTAGAAACCGGGTCACCTGCACTACCTATAAATTGAAGATCGTGCAGGTGACTCTGCTTTAAAGGGTACCTCTCATCAAATAAACTTTTGATATATTTTAGATTAATGAATGTTGAATAACTTTCCAATAGCATGTTAATGAAAAATATGCTTCTTTCTATTGTATTTTTCCCGATCAGTCCTGTCAGCAAGCATTTCTGACTCATGCTGGAGTCCTAAACACTCAGAGCTGCCAGCCTGCTTTGTTCACAGCCAAACAGGCTGTGAACAAAGCAGGCTGGCAGCTCTGATTGTTCTCTTTTGTGAACAAAGCAGACTGGCAGCTTGTAGTGTTTAGGACTCCAGCATGAGTCTGAAATGCTTGCTGCCAGGACTGGTAGGGAGACCCCTAGTGGTCATTTCTTCAAAGTGGAAAATTAAATAGAAAGAAGCATATTTTTTAATAACATGCAATTGTAAAGTTATTCTGCATACATTAATCTATAATATATCAAAAGTTTTTTTGATGAGAGGTACCCTTTAAGATTGCCTTTAATAATAGGTAATAAGTATCACCTTGTAGGTAGTACAGATAGTTGCAGACTTTAGCAGCAGCCCCCCTGCAGACATTAGTAGCAGTCCCCCTGTATACCACAGCCCCCGCTTGTAGACAGCACCCCCTCTTGTAGACAGCAGGCCCACCCTTGTAGACAGCGCTCCCTCTTGTCCCCATTGTAGACAGCAGGCCCCCCCCCCTTGTAGACGGGGACCCCCCTTGTAGACAGCAGGCCGCCCCCCTTGTAGACAGTAGCCCCCCCCCCTGTAGACAGCAGGCCCCCCCTTGTATACAGCACTCCCTCTTGTCCCCCTTGTAGACAGCAGGTCCCCCCCTTGCCCCCCTTGTAGACAGCAGCCCCCCCCTTGTAGACAGCAGGCCCCCCTTGTAGACAGCAGCCCCCCCTTGTAGACAGCAGCCCCCCTTGTAGACAGCAGGCCCCCTTGTAGACAGCAGGCCCCCCTTGTAGACAGGGACCCCCCCCCTTGTAGACAGCAGGCAGCCCCCCTTGTAGACAGTAGCCCCCCCCCCCCCCTGTAGACAGCAGGCCCCTCTTTGTAGACAGCAGGCCCTCCCTTCTATACAGCACTCCCTCTTGTCCCCCTTGTAGACAGCAGGTCCCCCCTTGTCCCCCTTGTAGACAGCAGGCCCCCCTTGTAGACAGCAGGCCCCCCTTGTAGACAGGCACCCCCCCTGTAGACAGTGCTCCCTCTTGTCCCCCTTGTAGACAGCAGGCCTCCCTTGTAGACAGCACCCTCCCCCTTGTAGACAGCAGTCCCCCTTGTAGGCAGCAGGCCCCCCTTGTAGACAGCAGCCCCCCCCCCCTTGTAGACAGCAGGTTCCTCCCTTGTAGACAGCAGGTCCCCTCCCTTGTAGACAGCCCCCTTGTAGACAGCAGGCCCCCCTTGTAGACAGCCCCCCTTGTAGAAAGCACCCCCCCTTGTAGACAGCTGGCTCCCCGCCTTGTAGACAGCGCTCACTCTGCTTCCTCTGTAGCGCAGGGGAGGAGGTGGAGTTACGTGTATCACATGCTCCTCCATGGGACACCATGATGCGGACGGGGCAGCGGAGCCGGGGCGCACTGCAGCAGATATCGGACACAGTATAACACATGCAAATGCCAGGTATCGGCCCCGATACCGATACTAGTATTGGTATCGGGACATCCCCACGCTTTGCAAATAGATAGACTTTTTGGTGGGTTTTCTGATGCAATTATTAGATTGCTAATACTGATGAACGCTATGCTATTGCACAGCATTGATCAGTTAGCTCAGCGCTCTGCCGTACACCCTGCCAGAGTGCAAAATTATAACATATTGTTTTTCTTTCAAGCTCAAGAGGCCAGCCTGAGCTGAAACATGCATGCCTCCTCCCTCCCCCACTCCTCCCTACTTGGATTTCAACACTGACTCTTGTACATCAATCATGCAGGGCAGAGTTATTTGAGGGAGGAAGTGTGCATGCTGGAGCTCGGCAACACATCCTTGACACTTGAGCATGATATAGAACTGACAGATTCCTTTTAAATATTTGCCATGTTTTTCTTTCTAGTGTTAAAGTCTAGTCTCAGTCTTGACGATCTAATAGCACGTAATCAATACTTACCACCGGCGAGTGACTGTGTGCTCCATAGGAGTGATGAGCCATAATAATAATGATAATAATGATAATAATATATTATATGTCATTAAGCAGTTGGTATTCTTAAGGTTTGAAATACACATTTTGCCACACTACAGAAAAAACTTATCCAAGTGAAGGATTAGTACTTGGCAGTAAGTGTAGAAAGTAACAGAAGCATTACATGAAAATGGATTGTACTAAATGTACTATTTACTGTTTTATTCAGTCTTATGTAATTTATTTAAAAAAAGTGCTTGGTGTTTTATATGCCACTGAGACAAATATATGTTCCCTCAACCTACAGTGGCCTCAAGGTACAATATTTTTTATATACAGTTGTATTTTCTGGACCATTGTAACTTGGAACCATACTCTACATACAATGCTACAGACAGCCAGGACCTGTGGCGCTCTCATGACATTTTGGGGTTCAGAAATCATTACCAGGTTTCTATAGAATTCTGGTATCAAGATATCATATTATATATAGCTGTTTCCTACTGATATATACTGTATATACATACAGTGGGACAAAAAAGTATTTAGTCAGCCACGAATTGTGCAAGTTCTCCCACTTAAAAAGATGAGAGAGGCCTGTAATTATCATCATAGGTATACCACAACTATGAGAGACATCCATAAAATCCCATGAGAAAAAAATTCATAAAATCCCATTGTCTGATTTTTAAAGAATTTATTTGAAAATGATGGTGAAAAATAAGTATTTGGTCAATAACAAAAGTTCATCCAAATACTTTGTTATGTAATCTTTGTTGGCAATGACAGAGGTCAAACATTTTCTGTAAGTCTTCACAAGGTTTTCACACACCGTTGCTGGTGTTTTGGCCCATTCCTCCATGCAGATCTCCTCTAGAGCAGTGATGTTTTGGGGCTGTCGCTGGGCAACATGGACTTTCAACTCCAAAGGTTTTCTATTGGGTTGAGATCTGGAGACTGGCTAGGCCACTTCAGAACCTTGAAATGCTCCTTATGAAGCCACTCCTTCATTGCCCGGGCGGTGTGTTTGGGATCTTTGTCATGCTGAAATACCCAGCCATGTTTCATCTTCAATGCCCTTGCTAATGGAAGGAGGTTTTCACTCAAAATCTCACAATTCATGGCCACGTTCATTCTTTCCTTTACACGGATAAGTCATTGTTACGCCTAGCGCTCCGGGTCCCCGCTCCTCCCCGGAGCGCTCACGGCGTCTCTTTCCCTGCAGCTCCCCGGTCAGTCCCGCTGACCGGGAGCGCTGCTCTGTCATGGCCGTTGGGGATGCGATTCGCACAGCGGGACGCGCCCGCTCGCGAATCGCATCCCAGGTCACTTACCCGTTCCCGTCCCCTGCTGTCATGTGCTGGCGCGCGCGGCTCCGCTCTCTAGGGCGCGCGCGCGCCAGCTCCCTGAGACTTAAAGGGCCAGTGCACCAATGATTGGTGCCTGGCCCAATTAGCTTAATTGGTTCCCACCTGTTCCCTGGCTATATCTAGTCTCCTCCCTTGCACTTCCTTGCCGGATCTTGTTGCCTTAGTGCCAGTGAAAGCGTTTCTGTGTGTTTAATAGCCTGTGTACCAGTACTTTTGCTATCTCCCCTGACTACGAACCTTGCCGCCTGCCCCCGACCTTCTGCTACGTCCGACCTTGCTACTGCCTACTCCCTTGTACCTCGCCTTTCTTCAGTATCTTCAGCAGCCAGAGAGGTGAGCCGTTGCTAGTGGATACGACCTGGTCACTACCGCCGCAGCAAGACCATCCCGCTTTGCGGCGGGCTCTGGTGAAAACCTGTAGTGGCTTAGAACCGGTCCACTAGCGCGGTCCTCGCCATCCCTCTCTGGCACAGAGGATCCACTACCTGCCAGCCGGCATCGTGACAGTCTACCTGCCAGCCGGCATCGTGACAGTAGATCCGGCCATGGATCCCGCTGAGGTTCCCCTGCCAGTTGCCTCTGATATCACCACGGTGGTCGCCCAGCAAGCCCGACAGATCGCCCATCTAACCCACCAGATGTCAGAAATGTCCACCATTGTGCACCAACTTCAGTCGCAACTTCTTCAGCAATCATCTCCTCCGCCAGCTCCTGCACCCCTTCCGCAGCGAGTGGCCACTCCTAGCCTCCGCCTGTCTTTGCCGGACAAATTTAATGGGGACTCTAAGTTTTGCCGTGGCTTCCTTTCGCAATGTTCTCTGCACTTGGAGATGATGTCGGACCTGTTTCCTACTGAAAGGTCTAAGGTGGCTTTCGTAGTCAGCCTTCTGTCTGGAAAAGCCCTGTCATGGGCCACACCGCTCTGGGACCGCAATGACCCCGTCACTGCCTCTGTTCACTCCTTCTTCTCGGAAATTCGAAGTGTCTTTGAGGAACCTGCCCGAGCCTCTTCTGCTGAGACTGCCCTGCTGAACCTGGTCCAGGGTAATTCCTCCGTTGGCGAGTACGCCATACAATTCCGTACTCTTGCTTCTGAACTATCCTGGAATAATGAGGCTCTCTGCGCGACCTTTAAAAAAGGCCTATCCAGCAACATTAAAGATGTTCTGGCCGCACGAGAGACTCCTGCTAGCCTGCATGAACTCATTCATCTAGCCACTCGCATTGACATGCGTTTTTCTGAGAGGCATCAAGAGCTCCGCCAGGAAAAAGACTTAGATCTCTGGCCACCTCTCCCACAGTCTCCACTGCAATCTGCGCCTAGGCCTCCCGCCGAGGAGGCCATGCAAGTGGATCGGTCTCGCCTGACCCTGGAAGAGAGGAATCGCCGTAAGGAAGAGAATCTTTGTCTGTACTGTGCCAGTACTGAACATTTTCTGGTGGATTGCCCAATCCGTCCTCCACGTCTGGGAAACGCACGCTCGCACTCAGCTCTCGTGGGTGTGGCGTCTCTTGATGCCAAGTCAGCTTCTCCACGTCTCACGGTACCTGTTCGGATTTCCACTTCAGCCAGCTCTCCCCTCTCAGCCGTGGCCTGCCTGGACTCTGGAGCTTCTGGGAATTTTATTCGGGACTCCTTTGTGAATAAATTCCGTATTCCGGTGACCCGTCTTGTCAAGCCACTCCACATTTCCGCGGTCAACGGAGCCAGGTTGGACTGTACCATACGTTTCCGCACGGAGCCCCTTCTTATGAGCATCGGATCTCACCACGAGAGGATTGAACTTTTGGTCCTCCCCAATTGCACCTCGGAAATTCTCCTTGGACTTCCCTGGCTTCAACTTCATTCCCCAACCCTGGATTGGTCCACTGGGGAGATCAAGAGTTGGGGGTCCTCTTGTTCCAAGAACTGTCTAAAACCGGTTCCCAGTAACCCTTGCCGTAACTCTGTGGTTCCTCCTGTATCTGGTCCCCCTAAGGTCATTAAGGACTCTGCCTGCCACAGGAAATGCCCCTCCCCCCCTCCCAGTTCCATCAGGCAAGCTTCTGTGTCCCCTCATGGCCCTCGTCCTGGTGTCACACTGCCCCGTGCCAGGTCCCGCCCTCTGCCCTCTCTCCCCATTCCTACTCCTGCGGTTCTGCCTGCCGTTGAGGAATCCCTCCATCCTTTCCCGGTGTCCTCATCCCAGGGGAGGCAGTTACCCGATAAAGAGAAGGGGAGACCTAAGGGGGGGGGTACTGTTACGCCTAGCGCTCCGGGTCCCCGCTCCTCCCCGGAGCGCTCACGGCGTCTCTTTCCCTGCAGCTCCCCGGTCAGTCCCGCTGACCGGGAGCGCTGCTCTGTCATGGCCGTTGGGGATGCGATTCGCACAGCGGGACGCGCCCGCTCGCGAATCGCATCCCAGGTCACTTACCCGTTCCCGTCCCCTGCTGTCATGTGCTGGCGCGCGCGGCTCCGCTCTCTAGGGCGCGCGCGCGCCAGCTCCCTGAGACTTAAAGGGCCAGTGCACCAATGATTGGTGCCTGGCCCAATTAGCTTAATTGGTTCCCACCTGTTCCCTGGCTATATCTAGTCTCCTCCCTTGCACTTCCTTGCCGGATCTTGTTGCCTTAGTGCCAGTGAAAGCGTTCCTGTGTGTTTAATAGCCTGTGTACCAGTACTTTTGCTATCTCCCCTGACTACGAACCTTGCCGCCTGCCCCCGACCTTCTGCTACGTCCGACCTTGCTACTGCCTACTCCCTTGTACCTCGCCTTTCTTCAGTATCTTCAGCAGCCAGAGAGGTGAGCCGTTGCTAGTGGATACGACCTGGTCACTACCGCCGCAGCAAGACCATCCCGCTTTGCGGCGGGCTCTGGTGAAAACCTGTAGTGGCTTAGAACCGGTCCACTAGCGCGGTCCTCGCCATCCCTCTCTGGCACAGAGGATCCACTACCTGCCAGCCGGCATCGTGACAGTCTACCTGCCAGCCGGCATCGTGACAGTCATCCTGGTCCCTTAGCAGAAAACTAGCCGCAAAGCATGTTTTTTCCACTCCCAAGCTTCACAGTAGGTATGGTGTTCTTTGGATACAACTCAGCATTCTTTATCCTCCAAACACGACGAGTTGAGTTTTTACCATAAAGTTCTACTTTGTTTCATCTGACCATATGACATTCTCCCAATCCTCTTCTGGATCATCCAAATGCTCTTCAGCAAACTTCAGACGGGCCCGGACATGTACTGGCTTAAGAAGGGGGACACGTCTGGCACTGTATGATTTGAGTCCCTGGCGGCGTAGTGTTTTACTGATGGTAGCCTTTGTTACTTTGGTCCCAGCTCTCTGCAGTTCATTCACTCTAGGACCCCCCGTGTGGGTCTGGGATTTTTGCTCACTGTTCTTGTGATCATTTTGACACCACGGGGTGAGATCTTGCGTGGAGCCCCAGATCGAGGAAGATTATCAGTGGTCTTGTATGTCTTCCATTTTCTAATATCTGCTCCCACAGTTGATTTCTTCACACCAAGCTAATTGCCTATTGCAGATTCAGTCTTCCCAGCCTGGTGCAGGTCTATAGTTTTGTTTCTGGTGTCTTTCGACAGCTCTTTGGTCTTGGCCATAGTGGAGTTGGAGTGTGAATGTTTGAGGTTGTGGACAGGTGTCTTTTATACTAATAACAAGTTCAAACAGGTTCCATTAATACAGGTAACGAGTGGAGGACAGAGCAGACTCTTAACGCCTTAATGACGCAGGACGTAAATGTATGTCCTGGTGAGCTGGTACTTAACGCACCAGGACTTACATTTACGTCCTATGCATAACCGCAAGAATCTGAGCGATACCCGGATCATGCGCGGCAGGTCCCAGCTGCTGATCACAGCCAGGGACCCCAGTGATCCCGCGGATGTCCGCCATTAATCCCTCAGATGCCGTGATCAATAAAGATCACGGCACCTGCAGCATCGTGGTCACTAAAATGGATGATTGGATCGCCTGCAGCGCTGCCACGGTGATCCGATCATCCAGCACGGCAGACGGAGGTCCCCTCACCTGCCTCTGCTGCCTTCCTGGCGTCTTCTGCTCTGATCTGCCTTCCCGCAGACCAGAGCAGAAGATGACCGATAACACTGATCAGTGCTATGTCCTATACATAGCACTGAACAGTATTAGCAATCGAATGATTGCTATATATAGTCCCCTATGGGACCATTAAAGTGTAAAAATAAAAGTAAAAAAAGTAAAAAAATAAAGTAAAAAAAAAATGTGAAAAACCCCCTCCCCCAATAAAAACGTAAATTGTCCCATTTTCCCTATTTCACCCCCAAAAAGTGTTAAAAAAATATTTTATATACATATTTGGTATTGCCACGTGCGTAAATATCTGAACTATTAAAATAAAATGTTAATGATACTGTACGGTGAACGGCGTGAAAGTAAAAAAAAAAAAGTCAAAATAGCTGCTTTTTTTTCATAACATTTTATTCCCCAAAAAATTTATAAAAAATTTAATAAAAGTTTTATATAAGCAAATATGGTATCAATAAAAAGTAAAGATTGCGGCGCAAAAAATGAGCCCTCATACTGCCGCTTATACGGAAAAATGAAAAAGTTATAGGTCTTCAAAATAAGGGGATTTTAATTTGGTTAAAAAGTTAGCGATTTTTTTAAGCACAACAGTAATAGAAAAGTATGTTATCATGTGTATCATTTTAATCATATTGACCCAAAGAATAAAGAACACATGTCATTTTTACCATAAATTGTACGACGTAAAAACAAAACCTTCCAAAACTAGCAAAATTGCGGTTTTCTTTTTAATTTCCCCACACAAATAGTATTTTTTTGGTTGCACCATACATTTTATGGTAAAGTGAGTGATGGCATTACAACGGACAACTGGTCGTGCAAAAAACAAGCTCTCATACTAGTCTGTGGTTGAAAATAAAAAAGAGTTATGATTTTTTGAAGGCGAGGAGGAAAAAACAAAAACGTAAAAATAAAATTGTCTGTGTCCTTAAGGCCCAAATGGGCTGAGTCCTTAAGGTTAAAGAAGAAGTTACAGGTCTGTGAGAGCCAGAAATCATGCTTGTTTGCAGCTGACCAAATACTTATTTTCCACCATAATTTGCAAATAAATCCTTTTTTTCTCATTATGTCTCTCATATTTCTATGGAAATTACAGGCCTCTCTCTTCTTTTTAAGTGGGAGAACTTGCACAAATGGTGGCTGGCTAAATATTTTTTTTGCCCCACTGTATATTACATCATATAATCATATCATATATGGTGGATGTGGTACATGTTTTGCTTAAAAAGTGCACTAAGAGCCTCAATTTTTGGACCAAGAATGCTGCTGCAACCTTTTTTTTGTAATATATTTATATATTACATCTGGGACACCTTTGGGCACCATGAAAGAAAGTAGGCGGTGGTTCACCCACGTTGCTTTATCTGTAGGAAATTATACACTCATATATAAAATTCATATAGAATGATAAATAAGATGATCAATCGTTATAAAGCAGCTTAAAGGACATCTGTAGTGCATGAATTTTACATATTTATGTGCTCGGGCTGCAAAAATAAACAAAATAAATTTTAACTCACCTTCCTACATTCCAAAGGCTGTCCTGGCATGTTGGGAGTTGTAGTTTTGCAACAGCTGGAGGCACACTGGTTGGGGAACACTGGCCTAGATACTGAGTGGCAAAGTGACATATTTTCCACCATTATCCCAGACCCTACGGAATACCAGTGGAAACGACTGACATGGTACTTCAAAGGTGTAGTTCATTGAAACAATTATTCATGTAAAAATGTAGCCCGAAAGTTGGCAAAAACCGCCAAACTCATTTACGATAGCAGATTTTCATTCAATGTCTATTGCCAGTTACTCGAGACTGAATGATTTTGCCATGTGTTCCTTTGCGTAATTACAGCTGGTGTGAGTTTTTGTAGCTTTTCATTTTCTATAGTCCATCTTTGTATATAGTACTAAGGCTGGGTTCACATGTATCACGCGTGCACCAGAGGGAAACTGATCCCATTCATTTGAATGGGAGAGTTCACAATCATCCAGCGTCTCAATTTTTACGCTGAATGTTTGGACACGCCGGAGGACACCAGACAGGGAAACACAGCTTGCCATCCAGAAACAATGGATGCCGAATGCCATACAACTGATGACAACTTGTCATCAGTTGTGGCATCAGTTGCATCGAGGTCTAGGCTGAGTTCATCTATGCCGGATGTAGGACATATGTGAACCCAGCCTAACACTGTATAAACGTGTAGATTTTTAAAGAGGACCCATTGGCCATTCCCCCATAAAATGGGATTGAATTATCAGCAATAGCTTAGGGTGCCCTGATCACACACCTTTTTACAGTTACTTGATACTCCCTTCCGTTCCTGAGATAAAAGTGTGATGAATGGGGGAAGCAGGGAGTTAGAGATCCCCAACTGTCCCTAAAACCGCTGATCCTTCCTATTGCCCATCTGCCCTAAGTGACGGATCGACAACCACGAAGACAGTCCCTATACTGCGTTAAAGTGCATGGGCGTCAAGTCAAACAAAACAGACGAAACAGTGTATGTCAGGGAACAAGTTAGGAACAAAAGGAATGCTACAAAGCAACAAACATATAAAAAAGCAGGATAGCATACTTAAACAGGACAGGATAACAAGAGCTGGACACTAGACAAAAAGACACCCCACTCCATAAAAGGAATAATAACTCCAAATGGACTTCTTGCTGGCGGCACGCTAAACAGTGTGGAACGGATACTAGCCAAGAAGGAAACATAAATAAAAATACATGAAACACGGGGACAGACTCCAACATACTCCTAGATAGATGGATTAGCACAAAACTCGGAACAGAATTCCATCCTAGGAAATCCAAGCTTCAACAAGGTCAAACATGACAGGCATAATGCGAACACGGACAAAAATACACAAAACTCAGGCAAAACAGAATACAATCTGAACACGGGTCTAAATAAGGAACACTAAATGTACGCTGCTCAAAAAATAAAGGGAACACTTAACCCCTTAAGGACTCAGGGTTTTTCCGTTTTTGCACTTTCGTTTTTTCCTCCTTACCTTTTAAAAATCATAACCCTTTCAATTTTCCACCTAAAAAGCCATATTGTGGCTTATTTTTTGCGTCGCCAATTCTTCTTTGCAATGACATTAGTCATTTTACCCAAAAATGCATGGCGAAACGGAAAAAAAAATCATTGTGCAACAAAATCGGAAAAAAAAACGCCATTTTGTAACTTTTGGGGGCTTCCGTTTCTACGCAGTGCATATGTTGGTAAAAATTACACCTTATCATTATTCTGTAGGTCCATATGGTTAAAATGATACTCTACTTATATAGGTTTGATTTTGTCGCACTTCTGGAAAAAATCATAACTACATGCAGGAAAATTTATACGTTTATAAATGTCATCTTCTGACCCCTATAACTTTTTTATTTTTCCATGTACAGGGCGGTATGAGGACTCATTTTTTGCGCTGTGATCTGAAGTTTTTATCGGTATGATTTTTGTTTTGATCGGACTTTTTGATCACTTTTTATTCATTTTTTTAATGGTATAAAAAGTGACCAAAATACGCTTTTTTGGACTTTGGAATTTTTTTGCGCGTACGCCATTGACCGTGCGGTTTAATTAATGAGATATTTTTATAGTTCGGACATTTACGCACATGGCAATACCACATATGTTTATTTATTTATTGTTTTTTACACTGTTTTATTTTTTTATGGGAAAAGGGGGGTGATTCAAACTTTTATTAGGGAAGGGGTTAAATGACCTTTATTAACACTTTTTTTTTACATTTTTTTTGCAGTGTTATAGGTCCCATAGGGACCTATAACACTGCACACACTGATCTTCTATGCTGATCACTGGCGTGTATTAACACGCCTGTGATCAGCATTATCGGCGCTTGACTGCTCCTGCCTGGATCTCAGGCACGGAGCAGTCATTCGTCGATCGGACACCAAGGAGGCAGGTAAGGGCCCTCCCGGTGTCCGGTCAGCTGTTCGGGACGCCGCGATTTCACCGCGGCGGTCCCGAACAGCCCGACTGAGCCGGGTCACTTTCAGTTTCACTTTAGAAGCGGCGGTCAGCTTTGACCACCACTTCTAAAGGGTTAATACCGCACATCGTCGCGATCGGCGATGTGTGGTATTAGCCGCGGGTCCCGGCCGTTGATGAGCGCCGGGACCGACGCGATATGATGCAGGATCGCGGCGCGATCCCGCTTCATATCGCGGGAGCCGGCGCAGGACGTAAATATACGTCCTGCGTCGTTAAGGGGTTAAACAACACAATGTAACTCCAAGTCAATCACACTTCTGTGAAATCACACTGTCCACTCAGGAAGCAACACTGATTGACAATTAATTTCACATGCTGTTGTGCAAATGGAACAGACAACAGGTGGAAATTATAGGCAATTAGCAAGAACCCCCCTTAATAAAGGAGTGGTTTTGAAGGTGGTGACCACAGACCACTTCTCAGTTCCTATGCTTCCTGGCTGATGTTTTGGTCCCTTTTGAATGCTGGCGGTGCTTTCACTCTAGTGGTAGCATGAGACGGAGTCTAAAACCCACACAAGTGGCTCAGGTAGTGCAGTTCATCCAGGATGGCACATCAATGCGAGCTATGGCAAGAAGGTTTGCTATGTCAGTCAGCGTAGTGTCCAGAGCATGTAGGCGCTACCAGGAGACAGGCCAGTACATCAGTAGATGTGGAGGAGGCCGTAGGAGGGCAACAACCCAGCAGCAGGACTGCTACCTCTGCCTTTGTGCAAGGAGGAACACGGCCAGAGCCCTGCAAAATGACCTCCAGCAGGCCACAAATGTGCACGTATCCACTAAACGGTCAGAAACAGACTCCATGAGGGTGGTATGAGGGCCCGACATCCACAGGTGGGGGTTGTGCTTACAGCCCAACACCGTGCAGGACGTTTGGCATTTGCCATAGAACACCACAATTGGCTAATTCGCCACTGGTGCCCTGTGTTCTTCACAGATGAAAGCAGGTTCACACTGAGCACATGTGACAGACATGACAAAATCTGGAGACCCCGTGGAGAACGTTCTGCTGCCTGCAACATCCTCCAGCATGACCAGTTTGGCGGTGGGTCAGTAATGATGTGGGGTGGCATTTCTTTGGGTGGCCGCACAGCCCTCCATGTGCTTGCCAGAAGTAGCCTGACTGCCGTTAGGTACCGAGATGAGATCCTCAGACCCCTTGGGAGACCATATGCTGGTGTGGTTGGCCCTGGGTTCCTCCTACTGCAAGACAATGCTAGACCTCACGTGGCTGAGGTGTGTCAGCAGTTCCTGCAAGAGGAAGGCATTGATGCTATGGACTGGCCTGCCCTTTCCCCAGACTTGAATCAGATTGAGCACATCTGGGACATCATGTCTCGCTCCATCGCTCCATCCACCTCGCTCCATTGCACCGTAGACTGTCCAGGAGTTGGCCCGCCACCTCATCAGGAGCATGCCCAGGCATTGTAGGGAGGTCACACGGACAAGTGAAGGCCACACACACTACTGAGCCTCATTTTGACTTGTTTTAAGGACATTACATCAAAGTTTTCCACTTTGATTTTGAGTGTGACTCCATATCCAGACCTCCATGGGTTAATAAATTTGATTTCCATTGATAATATTTCCCTTAATTTTTTTGAGCAATGTATATAAAGCCAAACTCTAAAACCGACAACTACATCAAACATAGCAGGCTAAAATCTAATTATCAAATACATAAGAGTCTGGAAAGATAACAATGGTCAAACTCAGGCAATGTGCTCACACAGACAAAGGTGCATAAAGAAACATGGTCAGAGTAACGGGAAATTACCAGCCCAGAGAAGCACCTGAAGAGGCCCTATATACCCTCCCAGTGCTGAAGGGCTTAAAGCTTTAACTCTCACAAAAACAAAGAGAAATTAAAGGGGTTATCCACCATAAGGTGATTTTAGTATGTACCTGGCAGACAGTAATGGACATGCTTAGGAAGGATCTTCGCTTGTCTTGGGGCTATATAGTTATGTTGTGAGATTACCATAACACTGTTGCTATCTTTTTGTGAACTGTTGTTTCCTGTTTGAGTATCCGTCTTTGCCTACAAATCTCATAATACCATTCCCTTCCACACATCAGCCACCCCACCCATTGAAACATAAATGAGCTGCATCCATTCAAAAGACCTGTGTTTTCCAATCAGGGTGCCCACAGCTGTTGCAAAATACAATTAGTTGCAGATTGATCTCTCTCCCATCCAGCGGTCGCTCCACCCATTAAAGCAGGTAGGCTCCCTGTCATCAGCTGACTAGTGATGTCAGGTCTCGGCCGCACTGCAACCTGGAAAAAACCTGAGACAGCAGTCATTTTGTATGCTGTTAAGAACTGTGAGACCACTGTCACACACAGGTACAGACACTATATTATGAACTCCACTAACTTTACAGCCCCTGTATGATAGTTAAATAAAAAAAAATCTGTGAATACCCTTTAACACAGAAACTGTTTAGACATAAACTGCATGTCTGAACAGGCCCTGGAACAGAAAATGCCAAAAGACAAATAAATGGACATTACATTGGCAAGATGGCAATTCAGATGGCAATGAAGCATCCTTAACCGTATACTTATGGCATCCTAGCTTATTTAGGAGAATATAAAGGTAAGGATTATTACACTGTCCTCTCAGCAGGCAGAGATAGTTATGGCCCCAGCTTCTTATGTCCTGTATAATGATCACCAGTTACCGCAATAGGAGTGTTGCAGCAGTAGAGGTGAACTTTTGTGGGACAGTACATGCAGTTTCATCATACAGGAGGTTCTAGTAAGTAGCTGAGATGGTGAAAGCACATGTAATTGCGGATCAAATGTTGGAGTTCCTTATTCTTCATACAGGAGGTTCTAGTAAGTAGCTGAGATGGTGAAAGCACATATAGTTGCGGATCATATGTTGGAGTTCCTTGTTTTCATTAGATGAATTGATGGGTTAACCTGAGGACTAGAGATAACAAACAGTGGTCCAGATTTAAAAAAAAAATTATCTTCTTGGATGAACTTTAAAAATTGACTTGTGATCTACTATAATGCAGTGTAGTAGTGATCTACTATAATGCACTAACAGTACAAAGATTTACAGTCCACCACAAAAGTCTACATTAGAGGTACTCAAGAGCATCCATCCGGAAGACTGTGATAGTGTCAGGTGAAGATGAGAAGATTACACGCTTGGTTTACAGCCATCTAAATGCTTGATTATATAATATGGCACATGCAACTACTCCATTACTGAATGCCCGTAGTTTTATACATTATGCATTATACAAATCTGTTATACAAATAGTTTCTCCTCTGTGTTTTTCCCCCCTGCCTCAATTTTTTTTATTTATAGCTTTTTTTCACTTACATTTTGGCCTTTTTCTTCTGCTCACTTTTAGTCATCTCCAAAGCGCTGGCGGGGGCGTTCCTCATGAAGCCCTGACGGAGAGAACGTTCTATGCTGGGCTCGGGTGCACGCATAGAACATGGTGCCAATCACGGCAGGCTGCTTCTGAATCCCCTCCTCTCTGTTTTACACTGCACTAGCAACACAGAGAGATTGGAGCCGACCTGCCGCGCACAGCAGTTGCACTTGTCGTCTGATTGATTGACAGGCAGAGAGCAAGCACTGCGCAGACCCGTGGTGCCACATCTGCTTCCTGACTTTTGTCCCTGCCTGTTAGGATCTATTTCTCCCTGTGATCAGTCAACTCCAGCCGTGTTGATTAGCAGACAGATTTAATGCACAAAGATCGATACAGGTGGATTTTCCCTTACATGCAGAAAAAACAGCTCCGCAGAAGAAAACATACCCAAAAAGAGATTACAGCTTATTAGCTAAGTGTGAGTGTGAGCTGATTGGCTAAGGAACACTGGTGGCTCATAGTGCATAAATAGCTTTATTGCCAATCACAATGCCCCTTTTACAAATCTTTCTTACTGTAGCAAATTCTCATTATTCTACAAAAGCTCAGTATTCTACTACCCAAGGTCAGTTGCATAGTTTCAAGCATCACTGGGCGCTGGCCAGAACTAAGATAAAAGTTAACTAAGACAAGAGAAATAAGCCGGCGCCATTTTTAGTTAGACAATATATATATAGATACTGTATATAAGAATATAGACAATATAGATAACAAAATATAATTTTACCAACAACCCAGGCCGCCGAGAGATAAAATGGTCATGACAGGACATCCTAGTGGCAAAAACTTTACTGCCAATTTAAATATATAAAAGTAAAAAAAATGTTACAAAATAATATTAGGGAATTAGTAAACATGTATTAATCTACACTATATAAATTTGTTTGGATGATGACCGGTACCCTGTAATGTCGATAGAGGTTTGCGTAAAATATCCTGCTGGAGTAGTTTAGGCACTGTGTGTCCTATAATCTACAGAAAATGGTTCAGTAAAACTTTGATCAGACATTGAAGGTTTACCTGAATAAAGTGACACCAAGAAACAAAGACGAACTTGATTATTGTGTTTTACAATAAATGGGGGGCACTCCATGACTGTCTGTAATGAGATAGGTGTGAGCGAATACAGCAGGATTACCAGAGAGATCTGATAAGTGACTCATTGTCCAAATTGCAAAACTCGGGAAAAATGAATAATTCATCGCTTACCACAGTCTACCTCTACCATTGCACTTTTGATTTGAAACCATTCTCTTGCTGTTAGTGGCTTTCTGCTTATACAATGTTCTGCACATTGTTTTATATTGAAAGCCATTTTATTATAGCAATTTCATTCATTTGTGTGTTCTCCTACCGTGTGTTTAGGTTTGCATTCTTCTGCATGTGCGGCTTCCTGTGATACAATTCTGTAATTAGGAACTGAAATGTGAAAAGACAGTAGAGGTGACTTCGGCCATGGAGCTGGAATGGTCTGCAGCTGGACTGTCACACTGAGCCATATCTGGGGAAAGAAATCATATATACTCCCCCTATATACTCCCCTTTGATCATAATATCTTGTCAAGATTTACCTTTAATTAGTTTTAACTTTTTCCAACTTTTTGGATATTGTGGGAGATTAACTCCTTAGGAACACTCAAATAGCAGCAACATAGTAGCCAGAGACAGGGACACAGAAGTAGCACATTTGAACAGGGTTTCTCCTGTCTATATAGGTGGCTTACTACCAGCCACCCAGCACAACACTTAATATACATGTTACTCACACAGGTTACAATGTCCCCTTTTGAGGCTACAAACCTCCGGATTCAAACTCTCATCAGTAAGGCAGGATCCTCACATCCTTACTAGCAAACTGAATCTCTCCTAGTTTTAAAATCCAGTGACCAGCAGCCGAGGTTGGGGATGAAAGACCCAACTACCATACCTGTCTTTCATCTCAAGGCCTGATAACAGGTTTGAACAACATCCCTAGCAATCTAAGTTTCACCAGGGATTTTAACAGGATTTCCCATATCTCACCCAGCTTTTCCCTGATGGGATATGCACATCCTGAAACCTGGTACCTTGGGACAACATAGTGATCCCAGATGACCAATCTTGCCTCTGTCTCCGTTTTCCAGCTGTGAAAGCTTACTGTCTCCTTTGTGCTATCCACAGTGCAGTTTACCTATTCTTTATAGTCAATGTGGCGTGCAATGTAGGGCAGATGTTGTTAGCCTGGGGCAGATGGCATTAACCCCTTGTATTCGTGACGCCAGGGCGTGGTTTAGCCTTAACCACCCGAACGTAATACAGCTGGGTAACAATAACATGGTATAACAATTAAAGAAACAGTACGTAATTAATCTCACAACTTCTATACACAGGGGATAATACATAAAGGGGGCCCTGGGGACATGGAGAGACTCTGCCTGACAGGGCAGGAGAAGTACAGGGAAACATCATCCTGTACCAGGCCACCACAGCAACATGTTTATGGAATTATTATAGTTTTTTGTGCAGTGTTTTGCAACTATAAGAACTTACCCTTACATTTATGGTTCTAACTACCAATGCAGTAGTATCACATCTTCCTCTTCTTCCAGTCACCTAAATATTAGGCTGTGTTTACCAATTCAGAATTTTCCTATTATAAATCCTACTCAAACTTTTAAAAGAATGTGTAAAAAAAAAAAGCTGAGGCTGAAACTCGGACTTCTGCCACGGGTGTGCCAGCGGATCCACAGGTGGATTAATTGTCCCCATTGTCATTCAGCGGAGCTGACATGACAACTTACTGCACACGAGTTGCCAAAAATAATGTTTAGGATTTTAAGTTCTACAATGCACTGTATTATTTGTGTCAATGGGGCAAACAACAACATTGTTCGCAGTATGTCTTCATTCAAAGCTCAAAACCACACCGAAATACTGACAGAATCCTGAACATCTGAACAGAGCCTAAAAGTGTAAATGTGTTCTCAATGTATCCGGTAAGGGTGGGAAATGAGAAAGTAGATGAAGCGCACTGAACACAGGACGTAGAACATGGAGAAAAGACTGATTTTTCTTAGTTATGTTGTCATAGGGACGCTTTGTGATTCCTTTATATCACTAGTTATTTTGTTCTATTTTCCGCAGATGACAATTGAGATGACAACCTACTATTTACACCATCTCCTGCTTGCCCATTTAGTTCTTACAGTGGAAACCATTACTATAGATCCACAATGCTATTAGAATTCAGTTTACTACTGTTCACATACTGTTAAGCGAATACGTTCTTCTGGCACATGCGCCAGGGGAAAAAGGGATCCTATCCATTGAGATGTTAAACCTCTGTATGGCCCCCTGCACATCGGTGCTTTGTCCGGCGGCCTTTCCCTTTGCCGTTGTAGAAAAGCACCAGAGGGAAACTTATTGTGGAAATTATCACATTCATTTGAATCACATTCATCTGGTGGATCAGGTTGGACGCCGAATAGTGGAACACTCCGCATGGTGGTGGACAGAGGAACGCATCCTGCTGCCTTCCCCTCTCTGACATGCATTTTTAATGAACACTGGATCCAAAACAAATTATGCACTTTTGTCATCAATTGTGGCATCAGTTGAGACAAGTTTTAGGCCAGTGTAAAAAATAAAAATGTGTCCCTCTGGCCGAATGTGAATAGTGCAATGATTGGCTGAGGCACGCGGACACCCTTTTCCCCATCCACTTTCCCTCTCACTCCATCCCTGCTACCCTCTCTCACCTAGAGAGAGGGAGGAAGGCGCCTCATGTGCGGGATCAGCAGATTTTGTTAGTGGGGGTGGGGGACGGTATTTCCCAGGCCGCTTACCAAAGTTGGTTGTGCGCCCACACACAACAAGGTAAAATGCAGAATAAATGTAAATAAAGGTCCAGTGCAGCCCTCCTGGGTAGAAGTATAATCAAAACAGGATGACTGTGAAATCAGGAGTTCGTCCGGCGCAGAGAGGAACCATCAGGAAGCCAAATAAAATCAATAGATTTATTAAATGCAACGCGTTTCGCTGCGCATGCGCCTGATGCCTGATGAAGCAGCGCATGCGCAGCGAAACGCGTTGCATTCAATAAATCCATTGATTTTATTTGGCTTCCTGATGCTTCCTCTCTGCGCCGGACGAACTCCTGATTTCACGGTCATCCTGTTTTGATTATACCCTCTCTCACCGGGACAGAGACACAGTTTCTCCACACATCTCCCAGCTTTTCCCTCACCCTCCTGCGCCACACATTTTCCATCCGCCAGCTACCTGTTGCAAGACTACAGCTCACAGCATGCCCTTACAGCTGGAGAAAGACTGGTAGATGTGCAGAAAAACGGTGTCCCTGTCCTGGTGAGAGAGGGTAGCAGTGATGGAGTGAGAGGGAGTGTGGATGGTGAAAACTGTGTCTCGCTGTAAAGAGGAAAATTGTGTCCCTGTAATTGAAGATGTGCGGAGGGTGTGCGCGTGCCTCAGCCAATCACTACACGAGTTACATTCAGCTACGGGGACACAGTTTTCTTCCTAACACCGGAAATAAGTGAGCCTACTGTATGGTAGTGAAGCGCTCTACATTTATGTGTAGGTTATTTTATTTTAATTATGTATAAGGAACATTCTAAAAGTTTTCACACTCTTTTTTTTTATATGTCTGTTGAAAATTGTTAAGTTGAGAAGAGTAATAATAGGGCGTGTTTTAGTGTGTCATGTGACCTGCATCGCAAAAGTCACGTAATTAATTTTTAATTAGTTTTAATTAATTTAATTTTAATTTAATTCATTAAATTCGTTTTTTATTAATTTTTAATAATTTTATTTTATTTTTTATTTATTTTGGTAATTAACAGAGTATGAAATGGCGGAAACTTTTTGAATGTCCCTCGTATGTTACTGTATGCCTATACATCTGCATCTTTCCTCTGTGGTCTACAAATTGTGGCCCTCATAATATTGCAAAACTACAACCCCCAGCATGCCCGGACAGCCGTTGGCTGTCCGGGCATGCTGGGTGTTGTAGTTTTACAACATCTGGAGGGCCATAGTTTGGAGACCACTGGATTAAATTTTTTATTATTATCATGATACACTGCAATATCTGAAACATTTGGCAACATGTTGTGACCTTTTCAGTGTTTCTGCTTACATGTCAGTACTTTCCTGAAAGAGGAAGGAAAAGTTACGGTATCTAAGAGAAGGGGTGGGAAAAATTTAGGTGACTTTCAGTGCAAAGTTATTTCCATACAAGAAAACATGGACCTGTTGTGCCATGCCCTTTGTTTGTCCCTGTATCCCTATAAATAATCCTTGCGGAATGCTATTCTAAGCTATTGGCAAAGAACATGTAGTCAAGCATTTGCTTTAAAAGGGTACTCCCCTGGTAAACATTTCTTTTAAATCAACTGGTGGCAGAAAGCTAAACAGATTTGTAATTTACTTCTATTTAAAAATCCTAATCCTTCCAGTACTTATCAGCTGGTGGATGCTCCACAGGAAGTTCTTTTCTTTTTGAATTTTCTTTCTGTCTGACCACAGTGCTCTCTGCTGACACCTCTGTCCATTTTAGGAACTATCCAAAGCAGGATAGGTTTGCTATGGTGATTTGCTCCTACTCTGGACAGTTCCTGACATGGACAGAGGTGTCAGCAGAGAGCACAGTGGTCAGACAGAAAGGAAATTTAAAAAGAAAAGAACTTCCTCTGGAACATACAGCAGCTGATAAGTACTGGAAGGGTTAAGATTTTTTTTATAGAAGTAATTTACAAATCTGTTTAACTTTCTGGCACCAGTTGATAAAAAAAAAATGTTTTCCAGTGGAGTAACCTTTTAACCAAATATTTTTGGTAACACATTAAATGGGTTAATCTGGGATTAAATTCATCCCCTATCTACAGTATAGGTGAATATTTGATAACTAGCTGATAGGTGCGGATCTGACTGCTGGGACCCCCACCGATCATGAGAACACAGCGGCCATGCTTGGCTGCCGCTGCATTCACTCAGTATGGGACTTACGAACATAATAGATTTCAGCTCTTGGCAATGTCCTGAAGTCCCATAGAGAGTTAAAGGGGTAGTCCAGTGGTGAAAAATGTATCCCCTATCCTAAGGATAGGGGATAAATTTGAGATCGCGGGGGTCCGACTGCTGGGGCCCCCTGCTATCTCTCTGTACGGGGCCCCGGCTCTCCGCCGAGATAGCGGGTGTCGACCCCCGCACGAGGCGGCGGCCGACACGCCCCCTCAATACATCTCAATGGCAGAGCCGGAGATTGCCGAAGGCAGCGCTTCGGCTCTGCCATAGAGTTGTATGGAGGGGGCGTGTCGGCCGCCGCTTCGTGCGGAGGTCGACACGCCCCCTTCCCGCGGGCTGTCGGGGCTCCGTACAGGAGATCGCGGGGGGCCCCAGGGGTCGGACCCCCCGCGATCTGCAACTTATCCCCTATCCTTAAGATAGGGGATAAGTTGTAAACCACTGAGTCACCACTGGACTACTCCTGTAATAGAAAGCATGTGCACTGCTGCTTCATATAGTCAAGGGGACAATTGACTTCTGTTATTTTGATTAGTGGGGGTTCTAGCCGTCAAACCACATCAACCAATTAGTTATCACCGATCCTGATATTATGGCATCATGTGGGTGAAGACTTCCAGAGGACGGTGGGTTACCGTGGCGCTGACCGGGGATAGGCACGTCAGGTAAGTAGAAAGGAAGGATTTTATTTTAAAACAATGCAACGCGTTTCACCGTGCTTGCGTGGCTTCATCAGGCTTAGATGCATAGGTGAAACGCATTGCATTGTTTTAAAATAAAATCCTTCCTTTCTACTTACCTGACGTGCCAATCCCTGGTCAGCGCTGCGGTAACCCACCATCCTCTGGAAGTCTTCACCCACTACTACTCGTTTGGTTGGGAGGCTGCAGACTGAGTCTTATACTCCCTCACGCTGACCATTGTTGTGTGTGAGCTCACACAACCGCCTATGGTAAGGGTTTCTTCCAATCAATTGTCACCCTCACCCGGGCGCTTTGGAGCGCTCTCTTTTCTTATAATTATGGCATCATGGCTTTTTTCTTTTCATAATCAGTATAATCTGTTATCATAAGGCTAAGTTTCCACTTGGTTTTTTTTCTAGCAGTTTTTGGAATACTGCCACTGCAGTTTTTGAGCCAAAGCCAGAAGTGTATTCAAAAGGTATAGGACATATAAAGGAAGGACTTATACTTCTCCTCCCAAATGGATCCACTTCTGACATTGGCTCAAAAACTGCTCTTCTAAAAACTGCCAGAAATAAACCAAGTGTAAACTTAGCCTATGGGTGACAGATCTGGTACATTACCCCCGTTGACTTAAAGAGGTTGTCCGAGGAACAGAAAAAGTCCTATCTGGCATGGTATACTTCTAAGACAAGACAGGGGTGGAAGTAAGTGCTAGGGAAGATAACTGGTTTGACCTTTTCTGCTTCCAGGACTCCCCCTTTGGGACGTGTCTATTAGGTGTCTTTTTTTTTTCTTGTAGTGGCTTGATATACTATGGTGACCATTAAAAAGCAATGGAAAAGAACTAATGCATATGATCAGAGCCTTTCTGCTATACTATAATATTGTATATTATTCTATAGCAATGACTGTCCATGATAGAGTAGTCTCCTAGAAGTCTGTGGATGAACCCAGGATCTTTAGGTCAATCAAAGCAGAGCAAAAAAACGGAGCACTCACCAGGTTCACCTAGACCGTGAAGAAACGTCCATTGGTGTGAAACAGCTGCTGTCGTCCAGGGGTGACACCCCAGCACAATCTGCCCTGCACGTATCTGCACGGAGGTGTTTTCTGCTTGAATTTTCCAGTTGGAATAAAAGTGTTTTGCTAGATTATTTATGGTGAGCATAGGCGTGCGCAGCCTATTGCATTAGGGTGTGCACCCTAAAGCACAAACTCACACCGCGTTCATATATATATATATATATATATATATATATATGTGTGGTAAGCTTGTGGGGATGTAGGGTAAGAAGGGTGTAGCTGTGCAGTGATGAAAGGGTGCTGGATTAACCCTTAACTGTCGTGACACGAGGGTGTGGGTTCTTTCTCAGTATATATATATATATATATATCCTACCGCCACCCGTCCCAGGAACGATAGGGAGGAATAAAGGATTGTCCACAACCGGAGGTTTAGTAAACTGGAAATAACTTTACTGCAACTTTTACGCAGGTTAACAGTAGTAACAGTCTTTACAGAGGACCGGACTTTAGTTTCTCACAGTTAGTTGGGACCTTGTAGGGAATATAAGCTCTGAGGCTTGCTTTACGCTGTTTCACTGAATTTAGGGTTTGGGTTTAGGTTCAATAGTCACGTAGATTTAGGACTGAGTTTAGTTGAACTCACGGTTTTGTATTCGGCTGAAGTTAGCAGGCTTCAGGCCTAGATTTGTCTTGCAGGTATACACAGAGCTTCTCTCTCTCTGATAGTCCGGAACCCAAGAGAGCGAGGATTGGATACAGCGCCCTTATATGGCAAGGGGACAGGCTAATAGCTTATTGGTTCCACCAACTGTCAGTCCTTTCACAAAGCATTATGGTACATCATGTGACCCACTCGTGTGACCTGGAAGGTCCTTAAGCTTAACCTAACAGTAGGCTTAGTAGTCATGTGACTTAATGTCCTGGAAGTACTATACATATATATATATATATAAATTATATACAATTATATACATGAAACATATAAAATTAAAGAAGGAAGAGGTGACAAGGGGTTATCCCACTAGGAGGATCCTACCGGTACGCAGGACCTCTGACTTTGGGGACTTAGCACGCAAGGTACGGTACAACGTACGGTACCGGGACACCACATATATATATATATATATATATATATATATATACACACAAATACATATACACATACACACACACATATACACACACAAATACACTCTTGCTTGCATGCACACATACATAAACAGACCTGCACAATTTGCTCATGGGGGAGATTTATCAAAACCTGTGCAAAGGAAAAGTTGGCCAGTTGCCCATAGCAACCAATCAGATTGCTTCTTTCATTTTGCAGAGGCCTTGTTAAAAATGAAAGAAGTGAGCAACTTTTCCTCTGTACAGATTTTGATAAATCTCTCCCATGGTCTCTATGTGGATTGCACTCAGTAAACCAGATCAGGTCAACAATATGTAGTATCATGCAAGTTTAAAACAATAATTCAGAACAATCTCTATTGGAATCTAGACTATCAGTAGGCAGCCATTTGCCCCTTTAATATGTGACACAGATGGGTCTAACTGAGGCTGAACGAATGAGTAAATGAAATAAAAATGCAGCATGAAGGAAGAAGAAATAAACTCTTAGGGGGAGATTGATCAAAACCTGTGCAGAGGAAGAGTGGTGCAGTTGCCCATAGCAACCAATCAGATTGCTTCTTTCATTTTCCACAGGCCTCTAAAGAGGCCTGTGGAAAATGAAAGAAGCAATCTGATTGGTTGCTATGGGCAACTGCACCACTCTTACTCTGCACAGGTTTTGATAAATCTCCCCCTTAGTGTACATGGCTGAGGGAAAAAAAATTTAAATCTGGAAAATATATATAAAATAAATAAATAATAGCTGTTATCATTAAAGCTGTTAAACTAAAACATTAGGGTGACTAACTAACTAGAGAATCCATAGAAAGATGATAGTGCTAGCGTACACTATCATAATAATAAATATATAACCAATAAATTACACAATTTATTACAAATTGATGATTTAAAATTGGCCGCTGTAAGCGATTCTGGGAGAGTGGGATGCCGAGAGTAATGCCGCTGGTATTGCGCAGTAACCACCTGGCCGTGCCTCACCCTTGCGTTGCGGTGACTTCGCCTCTGTGTGATGTCACGGAATGCGCCACGCATGCTACAGGGGAGGTCTGGAGGAGGAGCATGACCATCCTACTCTGTGCGGCGATATCGCTCGCATAGTGTAGGAGGATTGGATCGGCAGGGAAACAAATGCACGGCAAGGCAGTGCAGCACGGAGTTGATAGAGCCTCAAGTTTGAGGATTGATTAGGTTGTGCCCAGGCACACCAGGCACAGCCCGTGCGCACGCCTATGATGGTGAGTGCTCTGTTCTTTGCTCTGCTTTAATTGAACTATCTCCTGAAATCCATATATGAAGCACCACCTTTATTACCTATACCTCTTTATGCTGCATTACTCTTTCCCATAAGGTTTGAATATGCGCTCTGCGGCATGGGGTGTGCTGAGTGCTACCTGTGATCTTTCAAGGATATTTAGGATCTTTAGTTCAATAGAATCGCATACTTTTATGTACAGTTTTCCTTCCGTGCAGTGGAACCTCAACCTCACATCCCATCCTCATATCCTAACCTCATATCCTGTTCTCAAACTGATATCCTGTCCTCATAGCCTGTACTCATATCCCAACCTCATATCCGTTGTCATATCAAACCTCATATTCCGTCCTTAGGTGGGGCTTAGATTTGTAAGAGATTGTACGATGAAAATAGAAGGGGTGTGGCTTTACTGTGCTTGTGGTAGTGGGCGTGGCTTACAAGCGTGTCTGACTCCTTCACCTGGGGATGCGGAGCTTGTGCGTGTTTTAGGTGGGGTTGAGCTGTGATGAAGAGATTGTGCTTCATGGACCTGTGATATGGGCGTATCGGGCAAAAATTATGTTGTTGGCCTTTACCCAAAACAAGCTGGACCCACACACTCACCAGGAGGTGAATAGCTTGTGGATTAAGGTACTCACCAAGACCGCTGAGACTTTAGACAAAAACCCAACCCTCATGAATGGGATGGGGGTGGGTTAGGGTTACTATAACTATCCTATATTATTAGTTGACATATAACTGACACGGATACCAAGTTTCATCGAAACATCTCCAGCCACTACACACCTTGAGTTATATATATATGTTACAATTTAAGTTTAAAAGGTAGTTGGGAATAAACCAGGGATTTATTCTGCTAGTTGTCACAAGGGGAAATATTTTTTCTGATTATTTTTTTCTGTCCTTATAGGGGAAACTGGCCATATAGGTTTTTTTTGTCTTCCTCTGGATCAACACTGTAGGATTCTTGTGTAAACGTAAAGGACTTTTTTTTAATCCTTACTATGTTATGGAGAGCATGCTATAAAATGTATGTGATGGGAAATGCAATTTTTATTATTATTATTACTATTATTACTAGTAATACACTTATCAATAACTTCGAAATACTACTGATGCTCCAAGAGGCCCCATGGGACAAAACATGTGGGCTTTCTCTTGCCAGAGGAAGTAAGCTATGAAAACAGGAAGACACATCAGAGAGATCGCAACTGACAGAGGAAGAGGTTACCCAAAATTTGGGAGGGGTAGTTTTACAGCGTGTTTACAGATCACTTCACCTTTCTGAAGGAAAAATAACACATTCTGATTCAGACAGTAATGGGGGATCTCCTATCTTTGATGCTTGGGTCTCATTGCTTTCTGTATTTTACACATTTTTTGGATTTCAAATAAAAATTTTAAGTAACAATACCTACATATTTTAATCTTATAGATTGACAGTGCTTCTTACAAACCACCTGGGAATTCATCTTACGGCACTTTTGCGACAGTCAATGAAAAGGCAGAAATGGATAGCTTGGATCTGGAGAAAGGCCATACCATTGATGAGATGATAGAATTATGCATCCAAAACTTTGGTAAGAACATTGCATGTGTGATCTCCTGGATAGTATGTCTGGGCAATTATGTTTATTTCTTTAAATCCGATCTCCCTGCCCTGCCTGCCAATGCTAGGTACCCTCAACTCCACCTAAAAAATAAAGCAAATAATAGTAAAGTTGGCATAGGAGGGGGCATCTTCAGCCAGAGGACTGACTGCATAGTAGAATCTATTCTAAATTGAGATAAATAAATTGATTTGCCATAAATTGAGTAAGTTTCAAATTACCAAATAAATTAAGTTATTTAACAAATCCGATTTTTTTTTGCCTTTTTTTTTTTTAATGGCTGCTGTTGTTCTTGTTAACCTTTTGCTGCAGATGATTAAGGTTTTCCAGGCTAACATCATTGATGGCCTATTCTCAGGATAGAACATCAGTGGCAGTGGCCCCACACTAATGATGTTGCGTTGACGACGACACGCAGGGAGGTCCGTGCGCAGCAGACGTCCGTGACGTCCCTGCGCTTGAATGTCCCTGCGCAGTGGCGTTAATGCAGCGTCACTAGCGATGCAGATGGACAGCCCGAAACGATTAACCCTCTCCACCGGACAGTCCATGCGGCATAGATGGCCGAAGATGGATGACCCGGACCAGCTCACCCTTCCTTCCCACCAAGGGGAGGTGAGTAGAAAACAAAAGGGGGGTCTGGATGATGACAAAGGCCGCAGTGGTCTTCAACCTGCGGACTTCCAAATGTTTCAAAACTACAACTCCCATCATGCCCGGACAGCCGATGGCTGTCTGGGCATGCTGGAAGTTGTAGATTTGCAGCATCTGGAGGTCCGCAGGTTGAAGACCACTGAGAAGGAATTGACTGGCGGAGATGGACGGGCCGGACCATCCCCTCACAGCTAAGCCAGAAACGTTTTTGTGTTCAATAGAGTATAAGCCGAGGGGAGCGTTTTCAGCACGAAAAATCATGCTGAAAAACTCGGCTTATACTCGAGTATATACGGTATATATTTTAATGGTTTAAACAGGTGAGATTTGCTGGAAAATTTTCATTAACCCTAGTCATGTCGTTTGATATTGGATTTAGTAGATTAGCCTTTTTCTCATTCTCCTTTACTATTACAGCACATGGAGAACCTTTGGCTCTGTAGTATTAATCTCTGTTTGACTGTTTGTATAGATCCCTGAATCCAATGTTATCCTGTTCAGATCATTGATTTGCTGTTTTAACAAAATGTATATATTGGTAAGACTTTAAAGGGGTATTCCGGTGAAGAATTTTTTTTTTTTTTATAAATCAGCTGGTGTCAGAACGTTAAACAGATTTGTAAATTACCTCTATTTAAAAATCTTAATCCCTCCAGTACTTTTCAGCTACTGTATGCTCCAGAGGAAGTTCTTTTCTTTTTGAATTTATTTTGTGTCTGATCACAGTGCTCTGTGCTGCTAACACTTCTGTCTGTCTCAGAAACTGTCCAGAGCAGGTTAGGTTTGCTATGGGGATTTGCTCCTACTCTTGACTGTTCCTGAGACAGACAGAGGTGTCAGCAGAGAGCACGGTGGTCAGACAGAAAATAAATTTAAAAAGAAAAGAACTACCTCTGGAACATACAGCTGCTGATAAGTACTGTAAGGATTAAGATTTTTAAATAGAAGTAATTTACAAATTTGTTTAACGTTCTGGCACCAGCTGATTTATAAAAAAAAAATGTCTTCACCGGAATACCCCTTTAAAGTCTTACCTATATATATATATATATATATATATATATATAGTTTATAGAGTACCCCTTTAAAGGAGTAGTCTGATGAAAAAGAACTTATCCCCTATCCAAGGATAGGGGATAAGTTATAGATTGCAGGGGGTCCAAGCGCTGTGATCCCCCATGATCCCCTGCACATTGGCCCCCAGCAGTTTGCCAGAAGCTGACGTCCACACCGCGCAAGAAGCCGCGGCCGGCACACCCCCTCCGTGTATCGCTATGGGAGAAAAGCAGGGGCGTGTCGGCCGGCGCTCCAGGCGGGGAACGGCACGCCCTCCTTCCAGCCGACTGCTGGGATCCCATTCAGGAGATCACGGGGGCCACATCGCTTAGACCCCCGCGATCTATAACTTAACCCCTATCCTTGGATAGGGGATAAGTTATTTTTCACCAGACAACTCCTTTATGTAGTACTTAACATTTTTGGCATGTTCACTATATATGCCATAAATGTCAGATAGGTGCTGTCACGATCACACCCTATCAGTCCAGCCGAGATGCTAGAGAGAGTGTGATGGTGCAAGGGTTAAAGCCGCCAGACCTCTGGGTATCCACTACTAGTCCCAGCAAGTCACCAAATTAACCCTTAGATAAACGTGTTTCCACCAGCGCTGCCTTCAGAAAGGTGAGCTCATATATTTAGAGATCAAAGACCAGAGCTGATTAATTAAACATTTAATCTGATAAAAGGTATCACAGTGCTAAATATATAAAAATACAGGAACAAATGAAATACAGGTATAACAATATATAAAAGAGTTTAGCAAGACAAGTTCAGAAAACAAAAGATGAAGTTCTTACAGCATGATGATATAGCAGTCTATGAGTGAGAGTGCTGTTCTTAGGATGGTCTTGTCAGCTTGTTGCACAGCCTTGAACACCCTGAGTCTAGCATTGTTTTAAATATCATATCTGCTTTCTTGGAAGGGAGACTCCATTCCCCCCTCCCCTCTGATCCCACCAGGGGATCTTCTCTCTTCCTGGGCCCTTATCTGTTTGATTATAGGATGGGACCAGAGTGCATGACAGCCAGACCCCCCAATAAAACGCAATACACAAAAGGACACACCGTCCGAATGACCTCTCACCCATGTCCTGGACAATCCATCACACACAGTCATAACTTATAATACACATATAGGATTTTAATAATTAGGCCTTGGGCCTGACAGGTGCATTCATTTTCCATAACTTCAATGAATGCTGACTTTTGGGTAAGCAGTCTACAGGAAGTGAGACTAGCACCTACAGGCATCCTGTGTATATTACTCAAAAAGAAATTGGGAAGTTAGATAAAAAAAATATAAAATCCACAAATTTAAGGCACCAACAAGAATAGTATGCAATTGTGGTGAAGGTGTGATTAGGGCAGATGTTATTACCCTAGGGCCAGATGGCATTAACCCCTTGTATTCGTGACGCCAGACCGGGGTTTAACCTCTACCCCAAACGAAGGTATGCCGCTGGATCCTTTGCTAGGTACGCGGCAAATAATGACTCCGGCGCCAAGTTACAGAACAATGGAAGCTTTAGTGAGGTAGAAAGGTTGAATAGTCTTGACAGCTCAGTTAGGCCCAAGGAGGTGATCAGTGACTTCAGAGACTTTAGGGCTCGCTGGGACTTGTAGAGGATTTGGACCATTTGCTGCAGGTCCACGCTGACTTTATACAGACTGATCTTGACTGACTTGACTAGGACTGACTAGACAGATTTCACCCCATATGTAGCTTGCCAAGTTTTGATGTTACCTGTGGGGCACTTGGTTAGTAGAAGCATGGCTGCGTGGTAGGCCTTGGGTCTCTTCAGGACACCAGACACTCTCAGGACTTGACTTCACTGACCTCAGAATTTAAGAGCAGAGACTGAACTAGCTCCTCCCAGGCTTTATATGGGGGAGACTTGGGAGGGATCCTATAGGTCACCCTATTTGTCACGTGATGACTGGTACATTCTTTGGTTACAACACTTGGTAACAGTATTTTAAGGCACATAACAGTATAAAGACATTATAATAGATAACACAAGGTATAATTAACCATTTTCATTACATAGATTAAAGAGGAACTTAGCAATAGAGTCTGCCTGACAGGACAGCAAGGCTACAGGGGTGCAACTCCTATACTGGGCCACCACAAACTCCCCCTCTTAACAACAGCCGTCCTTGGTGCCCAGTCCTAGAGGGTGGATGAAAATAAGGTGGCCACTGAGGCCATGTAATAACAATAGAGACAGTTCCTAGGGCATTGAGCCAATGTCCTTCTCAGAGCTGATGAACTGGGGAAGAGTCCATGTGGCATTACAATTAACGTCCTTACATGCTCAATTCTTTTGAGGGTTTTGAAAACTGGGATAACTGAGAGCAAAATATATGAGATCCTTTTAGTCTTGTAACTGCTTCTTGGTGAATAAAGATGAGTTTGGATCGGGCTGCCTGCAGCTCTCTACCCTGATGCCTGTGCTAATGGGGCCCTTTGGCTTTTAGCTACTTCTCCCCATAACCCCATGAGTGAGAGGGGCAGTCAGCACCACACCACCTGTGAAGATGAGCCGCCTCTTAAGCTGGATCCTGTCTGCAGGTGAGCGTACACACAGCAACTTGAGAAAGTTACCTATATACACAGTAGCTCTGTCACTGTACGTGTTACGTACACCTCTAGGAGAACTCTCTGGCCACAAGAGAATCCTGTACACGATGGACAGGAAACAGTAGACATTTGACATTTGTTGACTGATATGGATGGAATATATAGACTAGTTAGTAACAGTCCTGACTAATTATATGACATTTGACTATAGTAGTTACATAAGATATACTATGTACATTACTATCTGTACACGAAATGAGTTACAATTAATCATTCTATACTGACTAGACATTACTATACTGTAGACGGATAACTTTTATACATAAAGGTACTTTTACTCTCTATACCTTGCTGGTATTTGGCCTTGTGTGGACCTTTGGGATCTGCGCAGCACCACCTCTGGAGAATCTGGAACTGACAGAACTTCTGAAATTTCATCAGGCTCTTCTTCAGCAATCACAGAAACTGGAACTTGTTCAGGAGTTGCTGGAATCGGGACCGCTGGTACTTGAATTGGAGAAGTTGGAGCTATTGCTGGCACTCTCGAATCAGGTATATAAACTGGAGCCAACAGAGGTAGAGCAGAAACTGGGGTGTTGACTAATGTTGGTTGGACCAGTCCCAGTGCCAGAGGCAAACAGATGAATGCTGGCTGACTTGGAGAAAACATAGGGAAATCCATGGATGGATGAATCCCTTCGCCAGGAACATATTCCGTTGTAGGTCTGACATCTGGAGGAGGCGGTGGTGAAAGTACTGGTAGATCTTCCTTTAGGCAAATCTTGATGCGATTTCAGTGGACGACTAGCGGCTCGTACCCTGGCTTCTGAACTCCGTACACATCGGACTCGGAATAGGGTATAGCCATCACCATGCTGAGGCATGGCGGTTGTAGTCATCTTTTTGCCTTTGTCGGGCTTCACCCATTTTCTTACAGACAAAATCATTGGCCTCTTGAATCCTCCTTTAATGATCGGAAACCCACTCGAGGGATGCTTGTGGGGAATTGTTGATTGGGGCTTGCAACCCAAATGTCCAGTATTTAGGCAGTTGGCAGCGAATCCCAGGAAGCTCATGACATCCTTAACCGTGCACGGTGTAGGCCAGTTCTTGACAGCATCCACCTTTTCAGGATTTGGCTGAACTCCCTCTGCACTGAAAACGTGGCCCAGGTAATGGACTTGAGGTTTGAGCAAGTGACACTTTGATTGTTTGATCTTCAACCCATGCTTGATCAGGACTTGAAAGACGTCTGACAGATGGCTGAGGTGTTCCTGGTAAGACTTGGAATACACAATGACATCATCCAGGTACAATAAGACACTTTGGAAATTCAGATGGCCCAGGCACCTTTTCATCAGACGCTGGAACGTAGCAGGGGCATTACATAGCCCAAACGGCATACTGTTAAACTCGAACAACGCCATGGGTGTCACGAAGACAGTCTTCTCCCGGTCTTCCATGGGCACTTGCCAGTACCTGCTGGTCAAATCCAGGGTGGAGAAGTAAGCAGCAAACCTGAGGGCCATAAGCGACTCTTCAACTCTTGGCAAAGGATAAGCATCCTTATATATGACATAGTTCAATTTCCTGTAGTCGACACAGAAGCGGATGGTTCCGTCTTTCTTCTTGACCAGGACAAGTGGCGCCACCCAGGTACTCTGACTTTCTTGTATCACGTCCGCCACTTTTATGTTGGCCAGCATCTTCTTGACAGTCTAATACATACCTGGCGTGACCGGACGGTGTCTCTCCTTAATAGGCGGGCTGTCGCCTGTGAGGATTCAGTGCTGGATTAAGTTTTTCCGAAGTCTGTGGGGTGTTTGTTGAAAGCTTCATGATACCTTTTGGTAACATTGATAACTCCGTTGACCTGGTCCTGTGGAGAAGTGTTGTCCCCAACCTGGAGCTGTGTCCACCAGGGCTCTGGGGGATTACTACTGGATCCACCGGTACCTTGAGCTGCACGCTGTCGGGCCACCAGACGCTCTGTCACGAGGCCTTCAACTCTACGAGGTACAACTGAGCCACTGGAGTATACTTGGGTAGAACAGTAGCAGAATCAGACAGGTTCACTAACCGTACTGGGACTCTTCCATTGGAGACAGTGACGAGGCTCCTCGCAACTCGGGCTAAAGGAAGATCTTCTAGCTGCAGGGGTTCCAGCAGGGCCTGATAATCCTGATACTTAACTCCGGGCCGTGCACGGCACCATAAGATGGTTTCAGTGTTGGGTTGTAAGGTCACCGACCTGATGTCTTGAACTCGTACTCTGCAGATCTCGCCTTGCTTGTTGGCAAACTACTGTTTCACAGCCTGCCTGGCATATTGGAAATATAGGCATACAAGGCATCAACAATTTCTGTAAAACAATTCTTCATAATGTTCATCCCCAATATAAATTCAGCTGACCCCTTATCTGTCACATTGGTTACAATCACTCCCTGCCCTTTAAGTACATGTTCACCCAATTGAATGGTTGGCTCCCAGTGTCCATGTCTGGGGACTGGTTGCCCATTACCTGCAACTACTCTGAAATTAACATCCTCAGCCTAACATAATAGACTAGCATCCCAATGCTGGTAAAAAACAAGTTTAGATATGGTAGACACTTGTGACCCAGTATCCAGTAACTGTTACAAGGGGGCAGGAGGCAACATAAAATGAGAGTCCTGATTTTGGTCATTGGTGGGTTGGACCTGGTGACTGTTTTCCTGAGGGCTGGTCCTCGACCTCAGGGGGAATCTGTTTTAGTCCCAGTACTGCATTTTCCAATGGCCGGGCTTGTTACAATAGGTGCAAAAAAGTCTCTGAGTCCCCGAGTAACTATTGGGTGGAGGATTATGTTAATTGGGATTGCGGGGAGCAGAGGCAGGTTTCCTTGGCAAGGACGGTTCAAGGTCAGGTGAAGCAGGCCAGGTGGCCAGCTCCTTAATGGCCTTAGTCAATTGCTCAATGTCCTGCCTAACTCTGTAGATCCGAGACTGTGGTGACTGGCAAAGTAGATTGCACTTGGGCAGGGACAAAGGACGGTGATGGTATAGGCTTGGCTGCCGCCCCTAGTGGTTCCTGAGCAGGTGTAAGGGGAGTACAAACTTCCTCTAACTCAGTCCCGTACTCAATCTCTGGATAGCCAGTCTTTTAAAAGCAGAAAATTATATATTGGGGTTTTGGACTGCTAACATTCTAAATTGGGCCTTTTGTTATGGGCTCCCATTTGTTATGGGCTCCATCAATTAATCTGTCCATTAACACTTTGTGGCCCTGATGGAGTTATACCATCTTACTTCTGGACAGTCTCTAGGACATTCTGTAAGGCTACAGCATATGCTCTCAAGGTCTCACCTGGCTTTTGTGGCCATTCATACAGCCGGAGACAAACCTCTGATGGAAAATGTGACTCAAATACCTAGTACAGTCCTTCAAAGATCTGCTCCACCGCCGCCTTCTCTGATGCTGGCCAAGTGCGGACTTCCTCTAGTGCCGGTCCCTGGAGTTATCCTGTTAATAGTTGCACCTGTTGATTAAGCGGGAAAGAGTAAAAGATAAACAAGCTCTGGATCCTCTCTTTGAAATCCCTTAGGGTAAAGGATTCTCCATTGTAGGTAGGAAGGACAGGGTTCCCCATGAATATCCGTGCAGATGTTGAAACACCAAGACTGTTGATGCTTGGTGGAGGCAGGGGGGCAGGATCCTGGCTGCTGGAGCAGGTCATCTGTGGTGCTGGGTTCAGACATCTTGTCGTTTTTTGAGTGCGTTGTCGCTTTAAGAAGATTGAGGTGCGTTCCCCTTTAAGAGAGCTGATGAGGTGCTGCAGCGGATCCGGTTTTGATGATGGAGGTAACAACAGCAAACACTCCCCCACTATTTTGCAGGTACCCGGTGATAAGCGGCTCAGCGACAAGACTTGCAGACAATAATGGAACAGTAGTAACAAACTCAGGTACCGGAGACTTTTTATTGGTGTATGATCGGTGGTGTTTGCAGAACCTGCGATGCAGCGCTGACTTTGTGGGTGACAGCTGGAGATGAGCGCAGAAGCTGGAACTACAAAGATGGCTGTGCCCAGGGAACTTCCTCTTTGGGTCCAGTCAGAAAAACCTTCCCCTGTGCAACACAGGGCGGTTCTTTGGTTCCTCCTCGCTGGATGGAAGAGGCGTCATTGCTGGGGACTGACTTGAGTGGAGCTGTGGCCACTCGCGCGGGAAACGCTGGACCAGATTAACTCTTTCAGGTACGCAGGCCAGCACAATTCTTTTACGGTTCACAATGGCAGATAGCAGACTTTTCTTCACCTCCCCCTCTAATTAACAAGTGCCTTGCAATAAAGAGATTTCACTGACAAAGTCCCGTACACTTTCTGGCACAATTTTTGTCGTACACTCGTGCTTTTTACTCAGCAACACTGGAAATGGGGGGAATAAAAGCCAATAATCCAGAGAGCAGAAAACATAAGGATGCCACTTTCCATGTAATAATGCCTGAGACCCACCAGTTACATACCCCCACGTACGTTTTACTCACTTGTTCTTTAGGGGGCGTAGCATAGCTTCAATGCAGAGGTCTTTATGCTACCATAGCCGCCTCCTCAATGCAGCATGCAGATATTGAGAAATGGTTTCAAAGGATATGGGACTAGCACCTATCAGGCTTCCTGTGTATAAGCCTTTAGTGTTGAAGATGGAAATACCTCTATAAAGGAAGTAGCCTGAAAATGATAATTGAGGTTTGACATAAAAATGTAATTGGTATGGGTCTACACATTGAGACCCCCACCAAACCAATTAATTAGCTATTTTTGGTCTCCTTTTAGCTCAGGGCTGGCTGTGCATGCCTGATCATCTCTAAGAAACTTACAATAAGTCAGATTTATGGATGCGGATTGTTAGTTACTCCATTTGATTCAAAACTAGCCATGTTAATATAAATCGAGTCCAAACCAAAAGTGACCACCAGTGATAAATGGGGTCTTCCAATGTGGACGTTCATTAAATATCCACAGAATAAGTCTATGATTCATAATAGATGATTTCAACTCTGGGACACTTACCTAGCTCAAGATCGATCTGCTCTTTGTTCCCGTGCATCTGCCTGTGACAGGTAAGCCAGATATTTTATGAAATGTGTGTAACTCCCTTTGATGTTACTAGGCACTGCATAAAATGCATAGCACTGCAAGTTACACTGTTTATGCAACTGTTGCCCGCAGTGCTATGTTGTTTATGCAACTCCTATTAGATTTAATGGATGTTAGGCAAATTGCATAAAACAGCCTGCTAGTCTGTTTTCTGCTTTCTGACCCCCCCTCCTTTGGCCACAACTAGGCCTGGAGGGGGCAGGAGGGCCCTTAATCTCAAGATAGGTAGCATCTATCAGACATTGTTCATATGGAATAAGCTTTTAACCATGCTTTAAACTGCATCTCTGTAAGAGTGCATGCACACCACGTTTTTTCAATACAGTTCCCGTATCAGGTTTTTGATGAAAAACGGATTCCTCAAAACCCGACTAAACTGTATCAAAACGTGTGTACAAATTTCAACCCATATACGGTTAAAAACCGTATATGGTTTGAAAAATGATGTCCGGTTGCATCCGTTTTTTAAGAAAAAACGTATATGTTTTTAAAGTTTCACTTGTTTGATTGAAATTCCAAGAAAAAAAAACTGTGCAAAGTCAAAAACCATATGGTGCAAACCGGAGGGAACCGTACGCACATACAGTTCTGTACAGTTCCCATTGACTCCCATGTGAAATAAAAACCGTATACTGTTTTTCACCCGGCCAAAAAACATGGTAGTCTGCGGTTTTGGGGACAGGTAAAAAAAAAACAGACAAAACCGTATAAGACGCAAAACGGACTAAACCGGATGATACGTTTGACATACGGTTTACAATATTAAGTCAATGCATGCGGTTTTCTATACGGTTCCGTACGGTTTTTAACTTGAAATCGTATACGGGAACTGTATAGCAAAAACATGGTGTGCATGCACCCTTGAAAGTAGATTTCTTCCGTGCTCCTCTCCAGACAGTCAGTGTCGTGATGGGATCCGTCAGAAGGGAAGTGGAGGAGAATGGGCTGATATGATATCATTAGTCCCTTCATTAAATTTATTTACTGAAACTCTCCATAGCCCGCAGTGAAATTGTTCTGCTTAGTTGGAGAAGCCTTTTTTTTTTCTTCTAAACTTTCCTTCTGCTGCAGCAGAGTAGTAGAGAGCGTGGTGGACATGTTTTGCTAGTGATGTAATTGTTTGGCTGAAATATAACATTGATTTTTTATTATGTGGACAATGTGGGAAAGCATATGTGCTAACAGTATTGACTGGCCGTATTTAGTGAGCGCTATCATTGACCGGGATTACAGTGTTTTGAGACACTGGAAGGATTATTTTACAGAGAGGAATGCTTATTTGTACCATTGACAAACATGAATGTGAAAACAGGCCGCATACTTACACTTCCTATAGTACATGGATGGCCTTTTGATAATTGTTTAGAGATTGCTGGACCCACAGCGATAAGATGATTGCCGGCCTGGCTTCAATACAAAATGGGGTTATTTGTGTGAGACAGTCCTAAATTATATTCTCTTGATGCACTGCAGGCATAAAACATTGAAAATGAATTGGCAATTCTCATAGTGTTTGTGTGCTTTGTCACTACACTTTAAGGATAATCTGTTGACAAGTCTGTATAGGTGAACGGGCAACAAACCCAACCATGCTAGTTTATTACCTTTTGCTTGTTCGCAAAGTTAAAGGGGTACTCCGCCCCTAGACACCTTATCCCCTATCCAAAGGAAAGGGAATAAGATGTCTGATCGCGGGGTTCTGACGCTGGGGACCCCCGCAATCTTCCTGCTGCACCCAGCATTCGTCTAGAGTGTCGGGTACAGCGCCGGAGGCTCGTGATGTCATGGCCACACCCCGCTTGTGCCATCACAGCCATGCCCCCTCAATGCCAATCTATGGGAGGGGTGATGGGCACCACGCCCCCTCCCATACACTTGCATTGAGGGGGCGTGGCCATAACATCACAAGCCTCCACCCCGCCAGTCATCCAGCATGGAGCAAAGTTGGCTCCGTGCACCAGATCTAGAGAAAAGGAAGAAGGCGCCTCATGTGCGGGATCAGCAGATCTTGTGAGTGGGGGGAAGGGAGGTAATCCCAAACTGCTTACCAAGGTTGGTTGTGCGCCCACACACAACAAGGTTTAGCGTGAAGTGTACAAGTCGGTCCACTGCAGTCCTCCTTAGTAGAGTAAAAACGAGGATAAAGTGACCATAAAAGCAGGAGTTTTGACCGGCGCAGAAAGGAACCGTCAGCAGGCAGGATAAAATCAAGGGATTTATTAAATGCAACGTGTTTCGCTGCGCATGCGCAGCTTCTTCAGGCATGTCAAAATGAGGCTAGTGGCAGGTATATATACCCCCAACAATTAACCATTTACAAGCTTTTGAATGTTGCCACATAATAGTATATGCGTAAATATACATACAATACAAATAAAAAAATATAAAATTATATATATATATACAAAGGGCATATAAATAACATGAATACAGATAAATATAATTATAAATAAATGAATGACATAGAAAACATTTTTATATAACTAGTGTGAATAGACATATCGTATGACCCTTTTGAGTCATACGATATGTCTATTCACACTAGTTATATAAAAAAAATTCTATATCATTCATTTATTTATAATTATATTTATCTGTATTCATGTTATTTATATGCCCTTTGTATATATATATATATATATATATAATTTTATATTTTTTTATTTGTATTGTATGTATATTTACGCATATACTATTATGTGGCAACATTCAAAAGCTTGTAAATGGTTAATTGTTGGGGGTATATATACCCTCCACTAGCCTCATTTTGACATGCCTGAAGAAGCTGCGCATGCGCAGCGAAACACGTTGCATTTAATAAATCCCTTGATTTTATCCTGCCTGCTGACGGTTCCTTTCTGCGCTGGTCAAAACTCCTGCTTTTATGGTCACTTTATCTCCGTGCACCAGATGACAGGGAGTGCTGCAGGAGAGATCCAGGGGGTTCCCAGCAGCATGACCCAGTGATCAGACATCTAATCCCCTAGGAGAGGGAATAAGACATCTAGGATTCACTGGTTTTTCTCTGCTTCAATTGTCCAGGAGGTGGTGCTGAGCTGCTCATTTGCCGTAGCTTGGCAGTTTTCCATTCTTCCCCATCTTGATCGAGAGAATCTGTGACAGAGGTTCCTAGCAGCCTTCAACTCTTGTATGAACAGAGCCATTGCAGTGTCTGTATTCAGTGAGTTCTGCAACTATCTCTACTATTTAAAGGGAATTTGGCAGCTCCAATGCATGCATAGAGCTGCAACAGTATTGTATAGGTGAACAGGCAACAAACCCAACCATGCCATTGTATTACGTTTTGCTTATTCCCAATTTATTCCCAAATTTTTACATTTGCTTTTTTAATTCCATTCCAAGTGTCCAGGAGGTGGTGCCAAGCTGCTGAAGTGCCACAGCCTTACACCCCTCTTTGCTCCCCCTCCCCTCCCTGCTCTTCCTTGATTGACAAATAGGGCTTAACGTATAGCACCAGGCCCTGTCTGCAAGCTTTGCATGGGAGCTGTGGACACCAATAACGGCACATGCATGTTAAATCTCTAAGGCCCTTGCTCACAGCAGGGAACCCCATGGGGCATGCTCTGCTATAGGTACAGAACAAGAGTAGGATTCGCAGTCAGGGCCTAGTGCTATAAGCCAAACCCTATTCGGCAATAGAGGAAGGGAAGCAGAATGGAACAAGGAGGTGTGTCAAGCTGTGGCCCTTTAAGCAGCTCAGCACCTCCTCCTGGACAATGGTGCAGTTGTCCATGGCAACCAATCAGATTGCTTCTTTCTTTTTCATAAGCCTCTTTAGAAATGAAAGCAGCAATCTGATTGGTTGCAATGGGCAACTGCACCACTCTTCCTCTAATAAATTTCCCCCTAAATCCTTGCAGCTGCCATATTAGTGTCTGGATTGAACAGCAGAATTATACACCAAGCTTCAGATTAAGCATATAATTTTACAATTCTCCCAATTTTTAACTGTTCTTGTGTTTTTTTCAGCAATCTTAACTTTATATTCCTTTTTTTTCTTCTTTTTTTTTTAGACTCAGATGGGAATCCCAAGGATCGTGAACTGGTTCAGATGTTTCTTATGATGCATCCTTGGTACATAACATCTGGGGATCTTGCCAAAAAGTTCTTTTCACTATATCCTTTTAAAACATTTAACGTAACTTGCCTATAAATGGACATGGGTGGTTTTACATACTGTATGAGCCAGGATGTATCTGCCAGTTTACCTGTAGCAACCAATTATTCCTCAGCTTTCATTTTATCAGAGTGATAGGAGATAAGCAAACAAAATCAATCTTAGAGGCGCTGCTCAATGCTGACATAAACATAAACACGACCACGGGCGATGCACAGGACGACATAGACTTTATTAGATGAATAGCTGGACAACACGTTTCGGCACTACCATGAACCATCCTCAGGTACACTAGAACTACTCATGCAGCCTTCCTGTTGTGAAACAGTGCCATCGAGACCTCCTGTTGTGAAACTGTGCCATTGAGACCTCCTGTTGTGAAACTGTGCCATTGAGACCTCCTGTTGTGAAACTGTGCCATCGAGACCTCCTGTTGTGAAACTGTGCACCGACTACCTCTGGCGGATCTTAGAAAACTAAAAAATTGGTGCAGCTCACAACCAAAAATCTGAGGATAGTGTGATTAAGTACCGGAACCCACCGGCCAAAATAATATCAAGGTAAAATATAGTATATTCACTCCTCGAAGATTTCACCTACAAAAGGTGCATAATGATAATTCAAGAATTGCAAAATGTATTATAAATTTAGATTTATTTGAAATGGCAATGTAAAAAATATATAAAAAATATATATGCTGGCACTAATGCAAGAATATATCACCACTGGGCCCTAGTGGGGATATTCACACGATATATAAAATTTAGAACATTATTCACATTTCTAGGAATTACTAAATTAGCATCAGTCTAATACTACGGCATGCAATGTAACGGCAGTCTGTATGATCTATTTATAAATATATGGTTCGATCTCAGCTGGACATAAAAAAGACTGCTATGAGTCCAATAAATTAAACTGTCACTGACTTCAATACATGTATCACTGTCGTAATTGTTACGATCTCACCAAATCCTGGGACTGCCAGATGAATACTGCTGTAGTAGTCTGCTGTGATGGTGCAGGCAGCAATGTTGGAGCTGTCGTTGATTCAGGGGTGCGCTTGGCGTAGCTCGTTATGTACCGGCAGTACTCCCCCTCTATGATGGAAGGGCAGATGCAGTGTTGGTATATCGTGGTGTCCCTCGTGGTGGATGAAATCCTGGCGGGGATAGTTTGCTCTCGGCAGGCCAGTGAGACAGTCCAAAGACTCGGACCGGACCAATAGTAAAAGACACATGTCTAGATCAGTTTGTCTGAACCAGCAAATGCCGCTGTGCCGTATTCACATTGGATGTGAGTCCATATGATGCTATAGTGCCTTATAAAATTAAAATCTGTAGCCTAGACGCGTTTCAGGGTGCTATAGCCAGTAATAGCTCGACCCTTTCTTCTGTAGGAATCTCTATTCCTAGAAATGTGAATAATGTTCTAAATTTTATATATCGTGTGAATATCCCCACTAGGGCCCAATAGTGGTATATTCTTGCATTAGTGCCAGCATATATATTTTTTATATATTTTTTATATATTTTTTATATATTTTTTACATTGCCATTTCAAATAAATCTAAATTTATAATACATTTTGCAATTCTTGAATTATCATTATGCACCTTTTGAAATCTTTGAGGAGTGATTATATTATATTTTATCTGGATCTTAGAAAACTAAGATATGGCTAGGAAACTGTCTTTTCCATTTGTTGGCAAACCCCTTTAAGGTGACACATGCAATTCTACTGTATCTAAATGTTAATCTAAAGGAAGGCAAGTGACAGACAATTTAGAGAGCCATCTGTCCTTTTAAATGGGCCCTGTGAGAATCAAAAACTTTTTATATGTTGTACATCTTGCCAAAACATTAACCCTTCTAATATACTTCTTAAAAAATGTTTTATCTCCTTTTTTATTGAAATCCTGGCTTACAAAAAAAAGACTGCCAGGGGCCCCCATACCATCCAAAACACAATCCTGTCCAGCTGCAGCATCATCTTTGTCCAAGCTAGCACAAAGTCTAGTAAGTGGGGGCAGGACTAGCACTTGTCTGTGCTCACTCCTGTCCTGTTTATCAGACTCCTGTCAGAAAACAGAGAGGATGGGGTTAGAGAGCAGCCTGCAGTGAATGGATGAAGAGACACAGCACAGCAAAATTAGGGAGGGACTGAATGCGTAGGGAGTGAGGGCGGGCTCACTGCTTGTCCTGGACACACCCCTTCCTGAGCAGTGGATATCAGAATGAGTGAGAAAAAGAACAAAGGGATCTGTGAGCCAAAAACACATGCTACACACATAAAAAAGACACGTATAGCCTCTGCATGACCTAGTGAGTAACATATATCATTGTTATTGTCACGATGCCGGCTGGCAGGTAGTGGATCCTCTGTGCCAGAGAGGGATTGGCGTGGACCGTGCTAGTGGACCGGTTCTAAGCCACTACTGGTTTTCACCAGGGCCCGCCGCAAAGCGGGATGGTCTTGCTGCGGCGGTAGTGACCAGGTCGTATCCACTAGCAACGGCTCACCTCTCTGGCTGCTGAAGATAGGCGCGGTACAAGGGAGTAGGCAAAAGCAAGGTCGGACGTAGCAGAAGGTCGGGGCAGGCAGCAAGGATCGTAGTCAGGGGCAACGGCAGAAGGTCTGGAAACACAGGCAAGGAACACACAAGGAACGCTTTCACTGGCACTAAGGCAACAAGATCCGGCAAGGGAGTGCAGGGGAAGTGAGGTGATATAGGGAAGTGCACAGGTGAACACACTAATTGGGACCACTGCGCCAATCAGCGGCGCAGTGGCCCTTTAAATCGCAGAGACCCGGCGCGCGCGCGCCCTAGGGAGCGGGGCCGCGCGCGCCGGGACAGAACAGACGGAGAGCGAGTCAGGTAGGGGAGCCGGGGTGCGCATCGCGAGCGGGCGCTACCCGCATCGCGAATCGCATCCCGGCTGGCAGCGGAATCGCAGCGCCCCGGGTCAGAGGACGTGACCGGAGCGCTGCCGCGGGGAGAGAGAAGCGAGCGCTCCGGGGAGGAGCGGGGACCCGGAGCGCTCGGCGTAACAGTACCCCCCCCCTTGGGTCTCCCCCTCTTCTTAGAGCCTGAGAACCTGAGGAGCAGACTTTTGTCTAGGATGTTGTCCTCAGGTTCCCAGGATCTCTCTTCAGGACCACAACCCTCCCAGTCCACTAAAAAAAAATTTTTCCCTCTGACCTTTTTGGCAGCTAAAATTTCTTTGACCGAGAAGATGTCCGAGGAGCCAGAAACAGGAGTGGGAGGAACAGATTTGGGAGAAAAACGGTTGAGGATGAGTGGTTTGAGAAGAGAGACGTGAAAGGCATTAGGGATACGAAGAGAGGGAGGAAGAAGAAGTTTATAAGAGACAGGATTAATTTGACACAAAATTTTGAAAGGACCAAGATAGCGTGGTCCCAACTTGTAGCTAGGGACACGGAAGCGGACATATTTAGCGGAGAGCCATACCTTGTCTCCAGGGGAAAAAACGGGGGGAGCTCTTCTTTTCTTATCCGCGAACTTCTTCATGCGTGATGAAGCCTGTAAGAGAGAATTTTGGGTCTCTCTCCATATGATGGAAAGGTCACGAGAAATTTCATCCACAGCGGGCAGACCAGAGGGCAAGGGAGTAGGGAGGGGGGGAAGAGGGTGACGGCCGTACACCACGAAAAATGGGGATTTGGAGGAAGACTCAGAGACCCTGAAGTTATACGAGAATTCGGCCCATGGGAGGAGATCTGCCCAGTCATCCTGGCGGGAGGAAACAAAATGTCGCAAATAATCACCCAAGATCTGGTTAATCCTTTCTACTTGTCCATTGGACTGGGGATGATATGCAGAAGAAAAATTTAATTTAATCTTGAGTTGTTTACAGAGAGCCCTCCAGAATTTAGACACGAATTGGACGCCTCTATCCGAGACAATCTGCGTAGGCAACCCGTGAAGACGAAAAATGTGTACAAAAAATTGTTTAGCCAACTGAGGCGCAGAAGGAAGACCAGGAAGAGGGATGAAATGTGCCATTTTGGAGAATCGATCAACGACCACCCAAATAACAGTGTTGCCACGGGAAGGGGGTAAATCAGTAATAAAATCCATACCAATCAGAGACCAAGGCTGTTCGGGGACAGGCAGAGGATGAAGAAAACCAGCGGGCTTCTGGCGAGGAGTCTTATCCCGGGCACAGATAGTGCAGGCTCGCACAAAGTCCACAACATCCGTCTCCAGAGTCGGCCACCAATAGAAGCGGGAGATGAGTTGCACAGATTTCTTGATACCCGCATGACCTGCGAGATGGGAGGAGTGACCCCATTTGAGGATTCCGAGGTGTTGGCGAGGAGAAACAAAGGTCTTTCCTGGAGGAGTCTGCCTGATGGAGGCAGGAGAAGTGGAGATCAGGCAGTCAGGTGGAATGATGTGTTGCGGAGAGAGTTCAACTTCAGAGGCATCCGAGGAACGAGAGAGAGCATCGGCCCTAATGTTCTTATCGGCAGGACGAAAGTGAATCTCAAAATTAAATCGGGCAAAGAACAGAGACCACCGGGCCTGGCGAGGATTCAGCCGTTGGGCAGACTGGAGGTAGGAGAGGTTCTTGTGGTCGGTGTAGATAATAACAGGAGAACTTGATCCCTCCAGCAGATGCCTCCATTCCTCAAGTGCTAATTTAATGGCTAGAAGCTCTCGATCCCCGATGGAGTAGTTCCTCTCCGCTGGAGAGAAGGTCCTAGAGAAAAAACCACAAGTGACAGCATGCCCGGAAGAATTTTTTTGTAGAAGAACAGCTCCAGCTCCCACTGAGGAGGCATCAACCTCCAATAGGAAGGGTTTGGAAGGGTCAGGTCTGGAGAGGACGGGAGCCGAAGAAAAGGCAGACTTGAGTCGTTTAAAGGCGTCTTCTGCTTGAGGAGGCCAGGACTTGGGATCAGCATTTTTTTTGGTTAAAGCCACGATAGGAGCCACAATGGTAGAAAAATGTGGAATAAATTGCCTGTAATAATTGGCGAACCCCAAAAAGCGTTGGATAGCACGGAGTCCGGAGGGGCGTGGCCAATCTAAGACGGCAGAGAGTTTGTCTGGATCCATCTGTAGTCCCTGGCCAGAGACCAAATATCCTAGAAAAGGAAGAGATTGGCATTCAAACAGACATTTCTCAATTTTGGCATAGAGTTGGTTGTCACGAAGTCTCTGAAGAACCATACGGACATGCTGGCGGTGTTCTTCTAGATTGGCAGAAAAAATTAGGATATCGTCCAGATATACAACAACACAGGAGTATAACAGATCACGAAAAATTTCATTGACAAAGTCTTGGAAGACGGCAGGGGCGTTGCACAGTCCAAAGGGCATGACCAGATACTCAAAGTGTCCATCTCTGGTGTTAAATGCCGTTTTCCACTCGTCCCCCTCTCTGATGCGGATGAGGTTATAGGCGCCTCTTAAGTCCAATTTAGTGAAGATGTGGGCACCTTGGAGGCGATCAAAGAGTTCAGAGATGAGGGGTAAGGGGTAGCGGTTCTTAACCGTGATTTTATTAAGACCGCGGTAGTCAATGCAAGGACGTAGGGAGCCATCTTTTTTGGACACAAAGAAAAATCCGGCTCCGGCAGGAGAGGAGGATTTACGGATAAAGCCCTTTTTTAGATTCTCCTGGACGTATTCGGACATGGCAAGAGTCTCTGGGGCAGAGAGAGGATAAATTCTGCCCCGGGGTGGAGTAGTGCCCGGGAGGAGGTCGATAGGGCAATCATAAGGCCTGTGAGGAGGTAGAGTCTCAGCTTGTTTTTTGCAGAAAACATCCGCGAAGTCCATATAGGCCTTAGGGAGACCGGTTACTGGAGGAACCACAGAGTTACGGCAAGGGTTACTGGGAACCGGTTTTAGACAGTTCTTGGAACAAGAGGACCCCCAACTCTTGATCTCCCCAGTGGACCAATCCAGGGTAGGGGAATGAAGTTGAAGCCAGGGAAGTCCAAGGAGAATTTCCGAGGTGCAATTGGGGAGGACCAAAAGTTCAATCCTCTCATGATGAGATCCGATGCTCATAAGAAGGGGCTCCGTGCGGAAACGTATGGTACAGTCCAATTATTTACACAATTGATGTAGAGGGGTCTGGCGAGACTGGTCACCGGGATGTTGAACCTGTTGACGAGAGAGGCCAAAATAAAATTTCCTGCAGATCCTGAGTCCAAGAAGGCCACTGTAGAGAAGGAGAAGGCAGAGGCAGACATCCGCACAGGCACAGTAAGACGTGGAGAAGCAGAGTAGACATCAAGGACTGTCTCACCTTTGTGCGGAGTCAGCATACGTCTTTCCAGGCGGGGAGGACGGATAGGACAATCTCTCAGGAAGTGTTCGGTACTAGCACAGTACAGGCAGAGGTTCTCCATACGGCGTCGTGTCCTCTCTTGAGGTGTCAGGCGAGACCGGTCGACCTGCATAGCCTCCACGGCGGGAGGCACAGGAACAGATTGCAGGGGACCAGAGGAGAGAGGAGCCGAGGAGAAGAAACGCCTCGTGCGAACAGAGTCCATATCTTGGCGGAGTTCCTGACGCCTTTCGGAAAAACGCATGTCAATGCGAGTGGCTAGGTGAATAAGTTCATGTAGATTAGCAGGAATTTCTCGTGCGGCCAGAACATCTTTAATGTTGCTGGATAGGCCTTTTTTGAAGGTCGCGCAGAGGGCCTCATTATTCCAGGACAATTCTGAAGCAAGAGTACGGAATTGTACGGCATACTCGCCAACGGAAGAATTACCCTGGACCAGGTTCAACAGGGCAGTCTCAGCAGAAGAGGCTCGGGCAGGTTCCTCAAAGACACTTCGGATTTCCGAGAAGAAGGAGTGTACAGAGGCAGTGACGGGGTCATTGCGGTCCCAGAGCGGTGTGGCCCATGACAGGGCTTTTCCGGACAGAAGGCTGACTACGAAAGCCACCTTAGACCTTTCAGTGGGAAACAGGTCCGACATCATCTCCAGATGCAGGGAACATTGGGAAAGAAAGCCACGGCAAAACTTAGAGTCCCCATCAAATTTATCCGGCAAGGATAAGCGTATCCCAGGAGCGGCCACTCGCTGCGGAGGAGGTGCAGGAGCTGGCGGAGGAGATGACTGCTGAAGCTGTGGTAGTAACTGTTGTAGCATAACGGTCAGTTGAGACAGCTGTTGGCCTTGTTGCGCTATCTGTTGTGACTGCTGGGCGACCACCGTGGTGAGGTCAGCGACAACTGGCAGAGGAACTTCAGCGGGATCCATGGCCGGATCTACTGTCACGATGCCGGCTGGCAGGTAGTGGATCCTCTGTGCCAGAGAGGGATTGGCGTGGACCGTGCTAGTGGACCGGTTCTAAGCCACTACTGGTTTTCACCAGGGCCCGCCGCAAAGCGGGATGGTCTTGATCGCATCCCGGCTGGCAGCGGAATCGCAGCGCCCCGGGTCAGAGGACGTGACCGGAGCGCTGCCGCGGGGAGAGAGAAGCGAGCGCTCCGGGGAGGAGCGGGGACCCGGAGCGCTCGGCGTAACAGTTATCTTTGATATGACAAATACGCTTTAATGTCAAAGGGCTAAAAGAAGGGAAGTATTCCAATGCCAAGAGGTTTCCTGGATCTATCAATTTTATATGTTTTTAGTCTAATTTCTATTAAGACTTTTTCCCTATAATTGCAAGTCATTTGTTTCCCTGTCTATTTATACTGATATATATGTATATATATATATATATATATATAGAGAGAGAGAGAGAGAGAGAGAGAGAGAGAGAGAGAGAGAGAGAGAGAGAGAGAGAGAGAGAGAGAGAGAGAGAGAGAGAGAGAGAGAGAGAGAGAGAGAGAGAGAGAGAGAGAGAGAGAGAGAGAGAGGGAGAGGGCAAAATGTGTTTAATGAAGTTGCACTACACAGATATAACATGTACAGTATCTAAAGTGTTAGCTTTCACACTTTCATACGAACGCCCCTGTAAAACCTATTTTCCTTAACAATTTTCTACTTCCGAAGCTGGTGATAATGCAAAGCGAGAACGGATCTGTCACCTTGTAAGGTAGTACCACGCTTTTACCGATATTAGGATGAATTAATTAAACCTGTCAGTGGTTGTTTTGTGACCCTCACCCAGTCACATATCAGTATTCATCTCTTGTGTCCGCAGGTTCTGGATAGGAGAATACCCAGCTGAGTTTGACTTAAATCCAGAACTGGGAGAACAGATTCGAGACCTGAAGAGGGCGCTGGAAAACAAAGGGAACCGCAGGGAGAGCAGCCTCATCGACATTGAGAGTGTGTATGTAATGGTTGTCCTACGCTCCGGAAACTTGTGGCGTGAAAGTGTGAAGGTTACGTTTGTGCCGGCCACTTTAATATATATATTTATACAAGTGCTTCGTACCTTATGGCTAAAACCCCATCAAAAGGCCGAGTGCCGAGATATTTTTGCTAAAGTGGAAAGGCTGTTCTTACTGCCTGGTGTGAAAATGACCGGGCTCTGGATTAAGAAAATCAACTCATGTCATTTAAGGGGGATTTTAAAAATGGATGGCAGAGAGGTTACTGGGGCTAAAAACATGGGTTATGCAGAATAATAGTCTGGCACAGCAGTAATAATTTCTTTGCACAACAATGTTCTAATGTTCTGCAACTCAGATTTAAGGACACTGAAGTGCTGTACATGGTATATATATATATATATATATATATATATATATATATATAAATATAAAAATATGAACAGCTGCAGTTCTGAATGCCATGGGTGCAATGCGCTACTAGATGGGTGGTATATATATATATATATATATATATATATGCCACTTTATTAGAAACACATATCTAGTAGCGCATTGCACCCATGGCCTTCAGCTTTGCAGCTCTTCATTGTGACATAGATTCTTCTAGGTGTTGAAATCATTCTGCAGGGATGCGCTGAACAGTCTGTAATGCCTTGTCACGGAGATGCTTTATCGCAGTGGTCTCCAACTCAGTCCTCAGGGCCTTTGGAATTCTACAGGGAAAATTTTTAATCTTTGATGGTTTGTAGGCCTTATAGGCTCTATAGGATTAAGATCTTGGGACAATGAAGGCCGGTGAAGCCAGGAAAACTCAATGTAATGTTCCTGGAAACAATCCTATTCTGTGTGTTCGGATACATTAGTTGCACACCACTGTTATGTTTGGCTGCAGTTTCCTTGACTGTTCACCGCCTGTTCATCGGAACAATTCTTGGACCCCCTCTGACCTCTTTTGTTGATGAGTTATTTACAGCCAGAGGAAGCCTCTCATGTTGGATGTTTTTTTCTCTCAATTACACTATTCTTCGTATACTCTTGAGGACTTGAAGCTGAAAAAAAGACTATAGTCAGCCAGACTCATTCAAATGACTATTGTGAATTTACACACCAATTACAAACGCATTTTGAGGCTTATGTGTCTCTTCATCATTGCAAAAATGGCTAAACCTGAACATTTAAACATTTTTACACACACATATACACACACACACATATATATATATATATATATATATATATATATATATATATATATACAGTAGTCCCTCAAGTTACAATATTAATTGGTTCCGGGACGACCATTGTATGTTGAAACCATTGTATGTTGAGACCAGAACTCTATGGAAACCTGGTAATTGGTTCTGAAGGCACCAAAATGTCATCCAAAAATAGGAAAAAGTCAGGATTAAAGAAAAATAAGTAGATAACTAATATAGATAAAGCAAGTCCTTACATATAAAAGTAGGAAATATCTGCTGGAAGCTGTGAATCACTGTCTATGTCAGTGTTTCCCAACTAGGGTGCCTACAGCTGTTGCAAAACCACAACTCCTGGGAGTTGTAGTTTTGCAACAGCTGGAGGCACCCTAGTTGGGAAACACTGGTCTATGTAGAGGACAGAAGCTTCTTCAGGGTCCTGTACAGTACACAGTGTCCTAAAAAAGTAACATGGAGCCACCCGCACCTGATGTCCAAAGGAGCAGCTAACCCTGGCCCAGGTAAAGAGTACAGAACATGTAATATCTCCCTGTAGTGTAGGGAGGCGCTACCAGACACCCAGTCAGTGCATACGCTTCAGTAATACAGGGGTTTTACCAGTGAATGCCCCATTCTAATTGGTCAGTTCTTCCAGCCATTGACAGGTTATGCAGATCTATACTGTCAGTACATTGTATGTTGAGTCTGGTTTCAACTTACAATGGTCCAGAAAAGATCATTGTATGTTGAAACTATTGTATGTTGAGGCCATTGTAAGTTGAGGGAGCACTGTGTATATATATATATATATATATATATATATATATATATCTAATCCCCTCACACCCACCCTGTAAAAAGAGTTGCCGGGGTCTGGTCTAGAGGCAGTGTAAAAGAGACAATCTTCAAAATGTGCAAAGGGACCCATTCCCCCTTGTTTAGGAAGAAATAAGCAACCAGTAGGCCCCGACTTAAAGTGGTCCACCCATCCTCTCAGTTGCTGCGGTTAAGAGTCCAAGAAGTAAAGTGAAGTGTTAGAAAAGACAACAGTATTACTCCTCTGCTGGGTTTGCAATCTAATTCAAAGCATATAACCCCCCCCTCCCCCACCCATTCCAGTTGGCAAAAAGGTGCTGTATCCTAGAAAAGTGGGACGTGACGATCCAGAAGGGAGATGTACAAAATCTGAGGCATGAGCACCATTTTAGTCAAGTTAGCCCTTCACACTACTGACATCAGACAGACTAAATAATGACTGTTTGTGACAAGTATTTTGGGAAAAATAACCCAAAAAATTGAGGATTAATGTAATATCAACAAAAGTGTTTATTTTGTTCTTGCTAACCTCTATTTAAAGAAGCACTTTAGGATTTGTTTTAATTATATAGTGCAGAAAGGGCTATTATGAGAGAATAATGTAGAGGTTTTTGTGTATGTCTTGTGCTTACCAGTTTTAGTTGATGTGGCAGGCATGAGTTATGCTCCAGTTGAATGTAAATAGATCACTCCAGAGCTGTACTCACTACTCTGCTGGTGGGGTCACTGTGCGCATACATTACATTACTTATCCCGTACTGATCCTGAGTTACAATCTATATTATACCCCAGAGCTGCACCTCTATACCTAACCCACCTACCTACCTACTTCTTCCGACCCCTACCAACCTGCCCCCCATCTGCCTACCCCCCTATACCTAACCAACCAACTCACCTACCTACCTAATCATCTCCCCACCCACCTCTCTAACAATTTTCTGGGCTTGTCTCGGGCGCAAAAGCAGCTAGCTACAGTTCTGTCCTAGGGACAGGGAGGGATCTGAGAGCTTATAGGAGGTGCTGACATCCTGTGTGATACATTAGGCACTGGAAGGTTTTGAGAGTCAGACTTGTGATCACATGACCAAGTTACTGTGATGAAATGTATAGATGCAGCTGTGCTGGAATAAAAAAAATGGCACTGCAGGACTAGGAGTAGTGAAGAAAACTTGGAGTACTTCTTTAGATGATCCTTATGGACTGATAGGTATATAATGGGGTCTGGCTGGGTTCCTATACTGTATTCTTATCAGAAATAAAAGGACTTCAGGCTACAGTTTTCTTGTCTGTCTAAATACTGGGATTCCCAACAGAAAGCAGAAAAAGCCAATAAGCGCAGATCCTAAAGAACTCAAACAAACCCAACCCCTAGCTATACTAGGTAGAATCGGCAATTGTGAAGACTGTAACAGATAAGGATGAAGGTTCCTCACACAAAGTTGTAGCAGGGTCATATGTACAATGTTATATGTAAATTTGGTGCAAGAAAAATATTTTGGTCCATGTTTTTTTAAGCCGGATTTTTGGTGCCTCATAGTTAATGGCTGACAATGAATCCTTTGAAGAAAGCCCAGTGTAACTGACGAGAGACAATGTGATACGGTTGTTTCCTTAGCATTCTTTAATAAATAAATAAATAAATAAATAAATAAATAAGTCATGTTTCACTTGGGATTTGTCTCAAGACATTTTTAGAAGGCAGTATCTGAACTCTGGGAAAGGTTAGTGGCAGAATCCTTTATATAGAAGGCTCTATTCATAGTCACAGTCAAAGAAGTGGGTGAGCTACAGGCATCGCCCTGTATGGAGCAACATTTAAACATTCACTCACGTTTTCTAGTCTAAACAGTGATCTACGTAATGGAAATCAAGCTGATTCCGTATATCTGTATTCGATGCTTATTGACAGATCACTGTACTGGTCAGTGAAGATAGCCCCACCGTGAAGAAGATAATTCTTTAAAAGGGCAGAAGTTGTCAGTCAAAGGATCTCACCATCACTAAATCATTTACTGGATTAAGTCCACCTTCCTGAAGCATTACATGGCATAAATGTCAAAGCTTCACTAACAAGATCTATGACATGTCAATGGTAGAAGCCAAAGATGTCCCTGGTACAATGTGCTAGTGTCTCCAAGACTTCCTCTGAAACTTCTCATAAGCCTTCAGCCTTTATCACAAGTTCTCAGTTGTGCTTTCTCTTCCTTTTCTGTTGCTTAAAAAAGACCTTTGGACAGTTAAAAAATACCGTATTTTTCGCCGTACGCACTTTTTCTTCCCCAAAACTGGGGGGGAAAAGTTGGTGCGTCTTATACGGCGAATACACACCTATCGCGGTGGTCCCTGCGGCCATCAACGGCCGGGACCCACGGCTAATACATTACATCACCGATCGCGGTGATGCCCTGTATTAACCCTTCAGACGCGGCGATCAAAGCTGACCGCCGCGTCTGAAGCGAAAAGAAATCGCGGCGTCCCGAACAGATTACAGGACACCGGGAGGGACCTTACCTGCCTCCTCGGTGTCTGCTCCGTGTTGGCATCCCCTGTATGGCCGTCGCTCTCCTTCGATGTCATCACGTCGTAGCGACGTGATGACAGTGACAGACAGCATGGATCCCAGGGAAGAAGATGTCCGGAGCGTCGGGGACACCACAGGGACGCGGCGACAGCGATGGAGCGACATCCAGGGCAGCGGTGAAGGGTGAGTACTTCCTCCTATCCAGTGGTCTTCAACCTGCGGACCTCCAGATGTTGCAAAACTACAACTCCCAGCATGCTGGCTGTCCGGGCATGCTGGGAGTTGTAGTTTTGCAACATCTGGAGGTCCGCAGGTTGAAGATCACTGTTGGGTGCAGAATCTTTTTTTTCTAGATTTTGCACCTTTAAAATAGGGTGCCTCTTATATGTCAGTGCGTCCTATAGGGCGAAAAATACGGTATTTATTCATGGCCCCTGGTGCCCTGATAACAATAGATAACAATAGTGTTTATTTTGTTTCTATGTCCCCTGTTAACATGTAAGGCTATGTTCACATGGTGGAATTTCTGTGCCTATTTCTGCTGAAGAATTCCGCTAAAGAATTCTGCCGGAAATTACCTGTCGGGCAGTAATGGACGTACTTAGGAAGGATCTGTGTTTGTCTTGATGCTAAATGGCTGTAGTGAGTGTTGTGAGTCCATCATAGTGCTGCTGCTTTCTTTTTGTGAAATGGTTATTTCCTGTTGGAGTTCCCTCCCTCCAACTAAAAGCCCCAGGATCCCTTGTTTGTAAGTGTGAGGTCACTTTTCTCCCTCCCACACATCAGCCACTCTACCCCTTGAAGCACACCTGAGACAATTCCCTGCAGCCCTGTGGAGAATGATCCCCCTCCCCATCCAATGGTCGCTTCACCCATTGGAACAGAAAGGGTCCCTCTGTCCCCCACCTGACAAGTGATGTAATGTCTTGGGCCACTAATTTTCTGTGCTGTTAAACATAAACATTGGGCCAAAGATCACATAAGAATTGCAAGACCACCATGAAACCCAGGTACAGACACTATATTATGAACTACACTAATTTTACAACCCCTGTAGCACAGTCAAATAAAAAAAAAAATACCTGGACTACCCCTTAAATGGGAATCCGCTGTCCCATTCACACAGCGGAATTTTTGCCACGAAGATTCAACATTTTGCAAAATTTTAAGATCTACCTTTAGTTATGTGAAAGTCTACGGTGGAATGTGGAATCCCATTGAAGCCAACGGGGCTTTGAATTTCAGCAGAATTCTGTGTGGGATTGTGGGATTCCACCATGTAAACATAGCCTAAGTTTGGATTTCCACTGCAGATTTTCAGCCAAAGACTTAAGTGGATCCAACAGGAAGAATACAAGGTATAGGTTCTTACTTTATATTTGACATTTTCCAAAAAATTTAAAATTAAAAACGGCCAAGTGGAAACACAATCTTATGCTAGGTTTTCACACAGATTTTTTTTCTGGCGTTCTTTGGAAAAATAGTTAAGTCTCTATATCTCAGGAATGGGCAGTGGAGGGCTAGAAATTACTGCCTAACTTAACATAAAACCTTAACATAAGGTTTGCCTCATCAATGAACAAAATCTTCTGCGTAAACTGAGGGTCCTGTTCCAATTTTTGTTTTGCCCATTCTGCAGCACCTGAAACTACGGATACCGGAATCCTGTGCTAGCATTTCTCCTGCGGTGTTGCTATCAGTGTGTGAAGAGTGGGAGAAGAGGGTTGCATTGACAATCCAACACAATGGGCAGCACATTGAACACATTTTATAAGTGGTCAGAAACTTGTAAATAACTCATGAAAGAATAAAGTTACGTTAAAACCAAGCACATCATTGTTTTTCTTGTGAAATTCCCAATAAGTTTGATGTGTCACATGACCCTCTTCCTATTGAAAAAAACTAAAGTTGGATTCAAAATGGCTCTTCAAAATGGCCACCATGGTCACCACCCATCTTGAAAAGTTTCCCCCCTCACATATACTAATGTGCCACAAACGCAAGTTAATATCACCAACCATTCCCATTTTATTAAGGTGTATCCATATAAATGGCCCACCCTGTACTTGTCACATTCACTGGTTCATTGAAATTGTGACATGAGAAGTTTAGCATGGACCTCACTGTAAAGCTGTTTTATCTTTTATATATGTGGTAACCCCCCGTGTAAATGGCGTGACCACGGGTGTTGCGGTGTGAGTGGGGGATCAGATGTTATTAACCCCGGGGGTTGGATGGTATTAACCCCTATGTGTTTGTGACATCAGTGTGGTTCTCGGGTTCCGGAACACCACACGCCCAGATTCTCCGCAATCCCACGGGCTAGTAAAGAGTCCACAACCAGTTTGGGTCGAACGGAGGCTTTACTGAGTCGAAGACAGGTGTAATTCTCTTCACAGCTAAGGCCAGAATTCCCAGAGATGTGACCAGTACCCAGAGGACATCGCAGCTTGCTGGACCAATACTTGTAATAAACGTTACTTTTAATTTGACTTGACTTGACGACTCGACTTGACTATGTGCAGGACCTGACCATTTGTAGTGACAGCAGGCATAGACTTGAGACTTACTGGATAAACTTTAGCTTTGTGGCCTTCCAGACGCTGAACAGCTGCCTCAGCAAAGACTTAGATGTTACTCTCAGAAGAGTCTGAGGGAAGAGAGCCAATTGCAATGGCCGCCCCCTTATATAGTGGAGGGCTGGACTTAAGCCCATTGGTCAAGCTGTGAGTCATAGGTTAAAGCTGGTGCTCTCTGGGAGTACATGTGACAACAGATCATGTGACTGCATAACATGTGATAGGCTTACTCACAGGTCCTTGAGACCTCCTACAGGTCCTTTATACTATCTAGACATAGGGATCCTGTCTATGCATTAAAGGGATATATACACCATATAAAACAACAGGGAGAAAACAAAGGGAGACCCTGCAGGGGGAGCCCCCAGGTCACTGATGGAATGAACCTCACAGGACCTACAGGTAGTATAGGACCATATACCTGTTCTGGGACATTACATATGGATATACGATGCGCCATGCCTGACACTTCAGCCCCATACACTTGAATAGAGTGGCAGGGCACACATTCCACCACTAATCCAAACTCCTCTTAGCTTTAATCTTACCGCCGTTGAGTACAGGGTATGGGGTGCCCTATTCTGGTAATAAAAATATGTTAGTAGTACTCTATTAGTATGTGAATAGTAAATAAAAAGTATCTTTTCTTCGTAGTTATTAACACACATTCTTATACTTCTAGTGCTGCTCTATCTGCCCCTGATATAGGGCCACACTGAGGTTATCAGTGATTTTCTTTCCCTGAAAACTAAGTCATTGTGTAGAATTCAGAGACCTATCTTTGATCCTGCAGAGCCTCTATTTTGTTGTCTTCTATCTTACATTTGCAATAAAAAATTGTAGATGTTGATGCTGCCGTCAGACTAGAAAAGAAAATACGTCCCTGATTTTTTTTTCCGTATTCAAAACTGATGTGTTCAAAAAATGTAACAGAACAAAAAAGTGCACCCACTAAAAAAAATAAAAGAATCTTAAAATTTTTATTGAAATTCTTGGGAGGCTAACCTATCATTGCCGATGCCCTACCATTTTTTGCAAACCTTTGTAGTAGCTTTTGTGTGTTGTGAATAATACTATAGCGGGATATGAATTCTATACATACACCTGTGACCATGGACCTTTTTTACGTGTCTGTGTCCTTTGTATAAAAATAAATGCAGGGACCAAGTACATAATCCTAAACACATATCTGGTAGCTTTACACTTTTTTGAGGAATTTGTATTTGATGTAAAATCTTGTATAGGTGCATTCTTGTGTGAATTAACTCATGCCATTGTGTGTTACAGCCCATCTTATGGCTGGAAAAGACAAGTGACGCAGCGAGGACAAAACTGTGGCAGAATAAGGAAAACTTCTCTGCTGTTTGATCATTTGGATCCAGGTGAACTAGCAGAACATCTAACACATCTAGAATTTCACTCGTTTTCTAAGATCTTGGTAAGAAGATTGGCTTTGGGAATTGCAGATGTATGTATATATAGTCCAGCATAAGAGAAATTCACATTGGCACTCACCAAGCTCGTTTCGCAGTCTACCCGCTTTCTCTGGCCTCAGAGTGCCGATGTGAATTTCTCTTATGCTGGATTTCAATGTGGATATCTTCACTCTGGCATCACGCACCCCTGTTTCCCGGTACCATCACTCCCATCAGTGACAGCGCCTAGTAGTTATTTTTGTTTTATGTGGTTATGTGAGATTCAGTAGAGCCACCCTGTCTTTCCTCTACTGCCTAAAGTATGTATATATAGCCTGACAGATAATTAAGGGATTTGTAAGGATCTGACCTCTGGAATCCCCACCAAACACGAGAACAGAGGTCAACTGTAACCCAAGTGAGAGGAGCAGCAGCGCGCACGCTCAGTCCTCACTCCAGTCACTGTCTCTAATTGTTCTGAACATAGCTGAGCTCAGAGCTTGGTAATGCAAGACCCATAGAGAATGAATGTAGCGAAGCAGTTGAGCGTGTAAGCTGCATCTTTATTCACTTGAAGGACAATTGACCTCTATTCTCTTGATCAATGGGAGTCCCAGCAGTTGGACCCTCCCATATACACATGATCAGGGATAGCTTTTAGGGTAGGGTCACACACAACATATACACTGCGCAAAATCCACTGTGCAGTGGGAAAACTGCTGCGTATTCTTCTGTTAGCTGACACAGGGTTACCCGACAGCAGCCCTGTGTGTTAGTGAGATTTGGAGGCGGGGCCTCTGGTAATTGTCAATGGACCACTGATTAAAAACCAGGCGGCTCCCTATCATTCAAGCCAGGGGCTCCTTACTCCCAAGCATAATACTTAGTATTGTCCAACACAATACTTAGTAAATGAATGCAAAACAAGCGGGGATTGCGTATATCCAATAACTTTATACATAAATTCTTCAACGGTCATACAAAAACGGGCATAGAATGGATACAACAAGGATAGTCACCCAGTGATAAAGTAGCAAAAATCAATCCTGCACTTTTAGGATTTCACCAGCCTCTACAAGGTTTTCTGTTCCTGGCCGTGATTCATTGCATCTCCTGCGGGCTGAAGGTGGAGCTGCTCAGAAGATCCGAGCGCTGACCATAGATCAGAAGGGGACTTCCTCCGCCCACACGCCCCAAAAGCCTCCTCCCCCCCCCCCCCCCCGTCCGCTCTCCCCGGCCTCCTTGGCGACTCTAGATAACCTCGGGCCGATCGCACGTCCCCATCTGATCTATGGTCAGCGCTCGGATCTTCTGAGCAGCTCCACCTTCAGCCCGCAGGAGATACAATGAATCACGGCCAGGAACAGAAAACCTCGGAGAGGCTGGTGAAATCCTAAAAGTGCCGGATTGATTTTTGCTACTTTATCACTGGGTAACTATCCTCGTTGTATCCATTCTATGTCTTTTTTTGTATGACAGTTGAAGAATGTATGGATAAAGTTGTTGAATATACGCAATCCCCGCTTGTTTTGCATTCATTTACTACGTATTGATTTGGAGGCGGGGCTGCACATCACAGTTACATTGGCGCACTGCCCCACCTCCAAACAGACAGGGCTGCTGCCAGATAGTCCTTTGTATCAGCTAACAGAAGAATATGCAGCATATTTTCCCCTGCACAGAATAAATGCTGTTTGTGACCTTACCCATATTTTAAAGGGGTACTCCGGTGGAAAACTTTTTTTTTTTTTTAATCAAATGGGGCCAGAAAGTTAAACAGATTTTTAAATAATTTCTATTAAAAAATCTTAATCCTTCCAGTACTGAATGCTACAGAAGCAATAATTTTTTTTTTGGAACACAGTGCTCTCTGCTGACATCTCTGTCCATTTTAAGAACTGTCCAGAGTAGGAGAAAATCCCCATAGCAAACATATGCTGCTCTGGACAGTTCCTAAAATGGACAGAGATGTCAGCAGAGAGCACTGTGCTCGTGATTCAGCAGAGAGCACTATGTTCCAAAAAGAAAAGAATTTCCTCTGTAATATTCAGCAGCTAATAAATACTGGAAGGATTAATATTTTTTAATTGAAGTAATTTACAAATCTGTTTACATTTCTGGCACCAGTTGATTTAAAAAAAAAAAAAAAAAAAAAAAGTTTTCCACCGGAGTACCCGTTTATTAATTGACCCTATGAAATGTTGACATTCTGTCTACTGCATTTATGTGTATGAAGCTTAATAATGAAACAGTAAACAGAAACGTAGCCAGGTGTGGGGAGTATGACTGGAACCGCATGCTGTGACTGTATATCCCCACATGCAAAATTGCCCAAACTATTAAAGAGTACCTGTCACCAAAATAAAACTTTTAATATAGTGTTCCTTGTGTAATTAGCAGACACTTTACCATGCACCTGCTTCTATAATTATCAACATAAATATGTTTAAAATGTAATATTAAAAACGGCCACTAGGTTCTGCTCCCTGCCGCAATTAATACAATGAGTTTGGTCTCCTCCCGGCCTGGCAGGAGAACGAACTCAGGAAGTGTTTCTCTGAACAGAGCTTGATTATTAATTATGCACAATGAATGGCGTAAAAAAAAAATCTGAATTTTTTTTATGTCACATCTCAGATATTTTTTTTTTATTATAAAAAGAAATCAAAAAGTCAGATCTATGCCAGATTTATACCGATTAAAACTACAGCACATAAAGCAAAAAATTTGCCCCAAAACAGCTCCATAGGAAGAAAAATAAAAACTTTATTGGGTGAGAACAGGGTGATTTCAAGCGTATAACTTTTTTTTATTTTTGGTTAAAATTTTTCTTTTTTAAGTAGTAAAATAAATCATAACTCTAAGTATACTGTAAAGAAACCTAAAACCCCCAAAAGTTGCAAAGTTGCATTTATTTATTTTTTTTTGTCTTCAATTTCACCCCACAAATTAACCCTTTCATCTCCTGCATCCCCTGGTTTTGTCTGCTGTATACTTATCCTCATATCTAGTCTTGTTCATATTATCATATCTGCCGTTAATCTTGATTCCGGTTTCTGAACTGTATGTTAGTATGCTATATCCTGCCTTGTTTGTATTTATTTATTTTTTAAATATATATATATATATATTTTTTATACATTTTTATTTATCTGTTTGTTTGGTTCTGTTATGTTCCTGACTTGTTCGCGACGTGTACATTTCTGTTTGTTTTGTAAACTTTGATGCCCATGCACTTTAGCGCTGGGAAGGGACCGGCTCCAAGTTGTTGATCCATCATTTAGGGCGGATGGGCAAGTAGGCAGGGAGAGTGGTTTATAGGGACAGCTTTGGGGCTCACTTTTCCCTGCCCCATTCATGACAGTTATAGATCAAGATAATCTGAGCGGATTAATATAATGCATAGTTTTGTGGATCAAATATCAGGATACTTTGCATTTATTTATGCAAACCTCTGATCTTTCTTGGATAAGTAGTTAAGTGGGGGGTCCAAGTTAGTGACTGACAGCTATTTGTGCACATATAGAGCGGTCAGTCACTGATTAGGACTGCCTCCTTGACTACTTAGTCCAGAATGAACAGAGGTTTACATGAATAAATAACAAGTTATCCTGAAATTAAAAAAAAAAAAACTATATATCAATCTGCTCAGCCCCTCCTGCTCTGTAACATGATGCCTGCAGATTGGACTGCATTTTAAACAGGCTCAAAAGGGTTTACATGAATTTACAAATATACAAATGTGTGCGGATTTATTCAGATAGTTATGTGAGTTGACAGATGAAGAATATATTTCATTCAAATAAAATTCAAGACTTCTGTTAATACAATTAGCCCTGTGATCGTGCGGAGCATCTGATGTTATAACACTGCTCTGAGGTCGGAGATTCTGTCATTTTACTTTGGGTCCCAGACATATCTAATTCCACTGTCAGCACTGACAGACTGAAGGCATTTTACCATTGGTGAACACATTTACATAAATAACATGGCTAGCGGGTAGAAATCACACAACCTCGTTCGGTACCCAATCTAAATTTATTTTTTAAATGCGGATATAAAAAATCACTACATAAATGCTAAGTTATGTAAAACGTATTAGAAAAAAATATATATCATTTTTAAAAACTATTGGGAATGATAAAAAAATATATAATTTCTAACAACTATTAGGAATAGTAAAAAAAAATTACAGTTCTCAGTATTTGATACCTATTAATGGCTGACGTAAAAAGATGAAGACACAATGCAAGCTTTCGAGGCTATCTACAGTCCCTGCATTAGGCATGATTTAAAGGGGTACTCTGTCCATAGACATCTTATCTCCTATCCAAAGAATAGGGGATACGATGTCTGATCACGCGCTGGGGGTTGGCTACTGCCATTACAGTAGTGATCGAGTATCCTAAAATCACATTCACAATGAATCATGCAACAAGGAAATCACAAGTTATAACAGGGAAAATAAGGGGGGGGGGAAAGGCGGGGCGCTCCCTTGTGTAGTATTTAAAACAAATGAATGAGCACTACAAATACCCACCACCAACACCCAAGGTGTCGCACTGACCTTTTGTGGATGTGCAACAAGGCCAGTATGACTCGTGTGGAATGGTGGTGAACAGGCTGTGGTGGGGGGAGAGAGAAGATAGACCTATATCATAATTCTGTACGTTCGTTTAAACCATCAGGCATTTTAGTTTGTAGATCCAATAAGCTTCCCGTTTGTTAAGGGCTATTTGTCTGTTGTCCAGGTCTGTTGGAATGTGTTAGATGGGAGTTATCTTCAAGCCTGAGAAGTCTTTATTATGTTCTTCTGTTAGGTATCTTGATACACTGTGTTTTAAATAGCCTGTATGACAATTATGTCTGTGGCCATTGAGCCATCTGGGTGGTCCTTCTTTTCTTTTTTGTGATGATTTGTGGATGGGAGTGCCTGAAGCCGTCGGTTGAAAATAATGCGTGATCTTGTTTGTCCGACATGGATGTAGGACTTGCTTGGTCGGCGGACTGTGGGTTCTTAGAGGAGGAAAGCCTAAAAAAAGAAACCTGGGAGATGCTGCTCTGTGGTGAGCCAAAGTTGTAGGGTGACTCAGCGGCTTCTTCTAGTGGCTACGCATGTTGACCGGATGGAATGATAGTGGTTTCCCCAATGCAGAATGGATCATGGGGAGATTCACAAAGTTCTAATAGTTCTCTCCGGATGAGTGAACACGTAGGATAGTCACTGTGTAGACAGTAGCAGATACTTTCCTGGATTGCCGGTTCTATATCTTCTGTATGGGGTAGAACCGGAGTTCCAGGTCTCTGTCTCTGGGTGTGGGGTTGTTGGATTCATGACGATCATATGGGATTTCTAAGTTGTTTGGGTTCTTCTGGTGGTTAGTTTTCTGTATTCCAACACGCGTTTTGGAATTGTGTGGAGGGTGTGTGGAACCGTTAAAAACATACTTGCCCAAGCCGTCTGAGAAAAGGAAAAGCAAAAAAATCTTCCACCTCCACAACCTTCAAAATACAAACACAAATGTACTGTGGATCCTCATTTATCATCTATTTGATTGACTGTTTCTGTGGCACCTACTGCATTCGAAGGACAACCCAGACTTTGAGAAAATGGCTCAATGGCCACAGACATAATTGTCAAACAGGCTATTTGAAACACAGTGTATTAAGACACCTAACAGAAGACCATAATAAAGACTTCTTATGCTTGAAGATAACTCCCATCGAACACATTCCAACAGACCTGGACAACAGACAAGCAGCCTAAACAAACAGGAAGCTTATTGAATCTACAAACTAAAATGCCTTGTTCCTGACGGTTTAAACAAATGTATAGAATTATGATATTAGTCTATCCTCTCTCCCCCCCCACCACAGCCTGTTCCTTCCCCCCCTCACTCCTTCCCCCCTCCCTCTCCCTGATGAAGGTCCGAGTGTGCGCCAAAACGCGGTGTCCTGTATCTATTTGACTTCTTTTCAAATAAAAGCTAGTCCTGTGTAACTGCTGGTATACGTTGAACTTCATTTATCTCTGCACACAGTAGCGCTCTCAAGAACCCCCCATTTTTGTACTCTCTTTACCGCTAATGGGAGAAATACTAAGTGTAATTGCATGTTTACCATGGAATACATTATGTACCCCATAACACTCTCCAGCCCCACAATGTCATCATCTTTTTCGGTCAGCAATTAAAAGATATCAACTACTGTGAAGTCTCAATGTTTATTCATTTCTATCTACTAGCTAACATGGTACACAAATTTAATATTATTCATTATTATTATTTGTATTATTAATTGTTATTATTATCATTATTATTATTATTATTAATAATAATTATTAGCATTATTATTATCATTATAATTCTCATTTAAAAATTTGTATTAAAAAAAAGGTTTTTTTTAATTGTAAATAAGCCCCCCCACCAATAAAAATATAAATCACACCTTTTTTCCCATTTATAAAAAAATAGGAAAAAATAAATAAATGAATACATAAATAAAACATATTTAGTATGTAATGTTAAAGGGGTATTACAGGAAACACTTTTTTTCTTATATCAACTGGCTCCAGAAAGTTAAACAGATTTGTAAATTACTAATATTAAAAAATCTTAATCCTTTCAATAATTATCAGCTGCTGAAGTTGAGTTGTTGTTTTCTGTCTGGAAACAGTGCTCTCTGCTGACATCTATGTCTGTCTCGGGAACTGCACAGAGTAGAAGAGGTTTGCTATGGGGATTTGCTTCTAAACTGGGCGGTTCCCGAGACAGGTGTCATCAGAGAGCACTTAGATGGAAAAGAACAACTCAACTTCAGCAGCTCATAAGTACTGAAAGGATTAAGATTTTTTACTAGAAGTAATTTACAAATCTATTTAACTTTCTGGAGCCAGTTAATATATATAAAAAAGTTTTTTCCTGGATGACCCCTTTAATGATCCCATACGATAAAAAAAAAATCTAAAATTGCAGATTTTTAGTCACATCAAATCTCAGAAAAGAGTATAAAAAGTCATCACAAAGTCACATAAAAGTGGTATGACAAAAACTACAGCTGGCAGTGCAAAAAAGTAACCCTCATACAGAAAAAATAAGAAAATAATGGGTCAATTTTTTTAATTTTTTATATAAAAGCAGTACAGTAATAGAAAGCATGTAACTATGGCTATCATTTTAATCATATCGACCGACAGAATAAAGAGAGCATCTAATTTTAACCATAAAGTGTGCTCCTTAACCGCCACCCCCGCCCCCCCTCAAGTTGTGAAATTGCAGTTTTCTTTTCAGTTTCGCCCCACAATTGTGTTGTGTCCTTTTTATGGTAAAATGAAAGGTGTCATTACAAAGTACAATAGGTCTGTAGATGGAAATGTAAAAGAGTTACATAGACATGGAGGAAAAACGAAAATGCAGAAAAGGAAATACGCTGTATCCTAAGAAAAAAATGGGCTGTGTCCTAAAGGGGTTAACAATGATTGATAATCCATACCTCAGTTATTAGTTATGGTGATGATATTTGCTCAGGTTTTATGCTTTGATATTACATTTTTCTAGTGTTTATGCATTTTTTTCTACAGTTATAGTAGTTTTCAGCATATTTTTATTGTATGTATTATTAGACGTTTTTACTGTAGAACAATAATTCACCGTTGCTCTATGTACAGCATACAGGACAGGATGTATTCGCTCAGACAGAAGCACATTTGCTTTTCTTTTTTCCCCAGCTATCCTCTCTTGTTGCTGTACTAATCAGATTTTTTTCCTGGAATGTACACGATGTGTAAACAGCTTTACTTGATAGAACAATCTGTTTAAGAAAATAACCAACTGTAGTCAATTGCAAGCTGTCTTGTATTTTTTGCATTCATTTAAAGGCAGCCTTATAATACATCTTTCTTGCCTGGCATTTTCTACTTTATTACTCTGGCTTTTCATGTTCTTTTGATTTACATTGGTAATAACGGTGTGCGGTGTGTATTACTCAAATACTTCCAATTCATGGTACACTATAGGTAAAACAGATAATGACACCTACTCAAGCCCTTAAGGAGGATATGTCACCTAGATTTTTTGCTTATTATGTTGATGGCACAAATTGTTAATTTTTATTGGTTATTTATTAAAGGGGTATTCTGCCCCTATACATTTTATCCCCTATCCAAAGGATAGTGGATAAGAAATCTGATAGCGGGGGTCCCACTACTGAGGTCCCCGCGATCTCCCTGCTGCACTTGGTGTTCTTTGGAGTGTCAGGTGCAGTGTCGGAGGCTCGTGACGTCATGGCCGCACCCCACTCGTGACATCATGGCCATGCTCCCTCAATGCAAGTCTATGGGAGGGGGCGTGACGGCCATCGACTTGCATTGAGGGGGCGGGGCCCGTGACTTCACGAGCGGGGCATGACCATGACATCACAAGCCTCCACCGCACATCGCCAGTCATCTGGCATGGAGCGAAGTTCACTTCATGCACCGGATGTCTGGAGTGCCGCAGCAGAGATCTGCCACAGTGGAACCCTGCGATCTCCCTGCTGCACCCAGCATTCGTTTAGAGCGCTGGGTGCAACGCCGGAGGCTTGTGACATCACGGCCGCACCCCGTTCGTGATGTCACGGCCACGCCCCCTCAGTACAAGTCTATGGAAGGGGGCATGACGGGCACCATGCCCCCTCCCATAGACTTGCATTGAGGGGGCATGGCCGTGAGGTCACGAGCAGGGTGTGACCATTACATCACGAGCCTCCACCCTGCATTACCAGTCATCCAAGTTCGTTCCGTGCATCAGATGTCTGGGGTGCCGCAGCCGAGATCCACCACTGGGGCCCCCCGCGATCAGACATCTTAACCCTATCCTTTGGATAGGGAGTAAGATGTCTATGGGGCGAGTACCCCTTTAAGCAGAATATGTCACCTAGATTTTTTTTTGAGTAAAGCCAGAAACAGTTCTTTTTTTATGTTTATTTTTTCTATTAGTTCATTTTTTATGTCATTTTTTTGTATTTTGCATTTAGAGATTATTAAAAGATCATAAACAACAGACTTGAGGGGACAAGTTGACTTCTATGGGATAGTTTTCTAGGCATGCTCTGTGAGCTGTAGAGAGGTCATTGTGCAAGGAAGAGGAGGATAGCTGTGACCATCACCTATCGTGAATGGCCTGATCCTGTCTTATTTATATACTGGTATCACCTTTCAGTGCAATCTTGTCCGTGATAAGGAGGAGTCAGCCGAACAGTTTTTTCTGCACAACAGGAAGTGTCAGCCTATTATTAGGCTTAGTGGTCAGAATGTAAACTGCAAGATGTGCAGGTTATTTTAAAATATAGATAGTAAAATGGAAAATTAGAAACAAATCAACAAATTCCTAAAAAACAAACAAAAAACATAAAAAGTTGACTTGAACAATAGGTAATGTTCAGACAACAAATTCCCCTTTAAGTTGTTGTCTATTGGCATATGGTCATTATAACATGGGACCTCCCACTCTGGACCACCATTCTAGCTGGTGGTCCAGAGTTGGTCAGTTGGTCATCAACCTACTTTAGAGAGGGGATTATCTTCATTAAACTGTCTCTTAAAGCGTTACTGTCATTAAAAACAACTTTTTACATGCCGATCAGATCGCTGTGAGTTATTAGCCGGGGAAGCGGGTGGTATTGGCTCCACTCCCTGGTCTGTTGGCAGATCTATCCGTTTCTGGGATGGAGGGGCTCTGATCCATTTACACATGTCTGCCTGGCATGTCAGATGTAGCTAACTAATTCATTACAATCATAGGACCTTGGGTTTTGGATGCAAAACAAGCTTACTTAGGTGCCACAAAAACCCTCTTAAAATGTATGTATGAAGCACACAGGAAGCCGGCAAACAACACATTATATATATTCAAGCCACAGTTGATAATCAGTTATATATCTAGTAGATAAGGTTGGAGCATCAAAATCACTGTACATATATAGGTTACCACAATTATTAGCTGAGTACCCGGCGCTGCCCGGTTTTTCCTACCTTATCCTTGTGGGGGAGGAAAAGCAACAAAGGAGGAAGCTTTTGTCCTCATAACCTGTCCTTAAATCCTGACCCAATATCCCCTCCTCATATCCCGACCCAAAATCCCCTCCTCATATTCCGACCTCATATCCTGTTCTCATATTTTGTCCTCATATCTCGACCTCATATCCTGAACCCATATCCCGTCCCCATATTTGTCCCCATATCCCGTCCTCATATCCTGTCCTCATATGCCAACCTCATATTCCAATCTCATATCCTGAACCCATATCCTGTCCCCATATTTGTCCCCATATATCGTCCTCATATCCTGTCCTCATATGCCAACCTCATATTCCATCCTCATATCCTATGCCAATATCATCTCCTCATATCTAATCCTCATATCCCGTCCTCAGGTGGGGCTGAGTTGTGGTAAAGATATTGTAAGCTGAAATTAAAGGGGTGTGGTTTAAAGGGTGGGCGTGTCTTTGCAAGATGGGGTATTCATTCACCAGGAGATGCAGAGCGGAGCTTGTGGAGTATGGTACCAGAAGTCCTATATACTTGCATCGGACATGAAACAAAAATCCCATCCTGCACATATGGGGTAGGTTAGGGTTAATTTAACTATTATATATTTTTATTTGACATATAAGTAACATGTGACCACATATTAGCGAAATATCTCCAGCCGCATGGAAGTTATGCTAGAACATACATAGATTTGCTTTCAAATAATTTTATTAGGGTTTCTAAACAATATAAAATAAAAACTAAATAATATCTAAATGAAAACCCTGTCTCTCACAAATGGTGGGGGGTAAGGGTTAAATTACCTATCCTATGTTTATTGTTGACATATAAGTAACATGTGTACCAAGTTTTATATTAATATCTTTAGTGGTTTGGAAGTGATGCTGGAACATACACACACACACACACACATACACACACACATTGAGTTTTATATATATATAGATTACTAGCTGAGTACCTGGTCCTGCCCGGTTTTTCCTACCTAATCCTTGCGGGGGAGGAAAAGCAACAAAGGAGGAAGCTTTTGTCCTTATATCCCGTCCTCATATCCCGACCAAAAATCCACTCCTCATATCCCTACTCCAAATCCCCTCCTCATATTCCGACCTCATATCCCATCCTAATATCCCGACCTCATATCCCGACCTCATATCCCGTCCTCATATCCTGCCCTCATATCTCGTCCTCATTTTCCATTCTCCTATCCTGACCTCATATCTCATCCCCATATCCCATCCCCATATCCTGACCTCATATACCATCTTCATATCCCATTCCCATATCCCCACCTCATATCCTGACCTCAAATCCTGACCTCATATCCCGACCTCATATCCCAACCTCACATCCCCACCTCATATCCCGGCCTCATATCCCGTCCTAATATCCTGTTTTCATATCTAATCGCCATTTCTAATCCTCATCTCCAGTCCTCAGGTAGGGCTGAGTTGTGATGAAGATATTATAAACTGAAAATAAAAGGGGTGTGGCTTAAAGGATGGGCATGTCTTTGAAAGATGGTGCATGGAATGCGGGGAGGGTGTGGCTTGCCAGCTGGACTGACGCATTCACCAGAAGATGCAGAGCGGAGCTTGTGGAGTAAGGTCACACCCCTCCCATAGGCTTGCATTGAGGGGGCAGAGCATGACGTCACACAGGAGCGGGGCCATGACATCACAATGCTCCAGCCCCCGTGATCGCCAGTAATCAGACCCGGCGCGAACATGCTCCGAGGACTGATTATAACGGGGTGCTGCGTGCAAGATCACGGGGTTCCCAGTGGCGGGACCCACGCGGTAAGGCATCTTATCCCCTATCCTTTGGATAGGGGATAATATGTCTTAGCGCCAGAGTACCCCTTTAAGAAAGATTTGCATAGTTCTTGGCCTGCAACCATGGATCTGTAGATCTGCTAATTTTCCTACAAATTAAAAAAAAAACTACTTTAAAAAAGTAGAAAATCAATATGTGTTTAAATTTGCAAAAAAATTGTGGACTATTCTTGTTACTTATACATTTAAAAGGTGTCAAGAAAAGTGGATGTGGGGACGTGGTCTCCAATGAGCTGTAGGCAGAAGCATTCTCTTAAGTGCTTCACTCCCCGCTTCGCAGTGATCTCCATCCAGTCACTCCGGACAGCCTCATTATAAGTTTATGGGGCCATCCAAAGAAGCTGAAAAAAGATCACAGCAAGTCAGGGAGTGAAGCACTTAATGTGCTCTCTTCTCCCCACTTGTTCCAATGATCGGTGGGTCCCACCGATCAAAACTTTTAACATGTTTCCGTGACATGTTAAACTTTTTTATGGAAAGGGACACTAAGAAATACACAAACTTTGGCAACAATCAGCATCAACTTATAATTAGCATAGATATGTTTTCTACCTCTATTTATTTATTAAGAGGCATGCACTTTTTAATACATTTAGCAATAATAATAATAATGATAATTAAGCTATCTCCTTTACTTAGACTAGTGTAAGATACACAATTGTTGTAGGGTTTTTCTTTCTTTGGATTTTTTTTCACTAGCTTTTGTAATTTGGTGCAGGTTTCAGGGAAATTGGGACACACAGATAAAAAGTAGCACATTAGCTCCAATTGGGTTTAAACAAACTATTAACTTAAAATTTATAATACAAAAAAAAACGCAGTCATTTTTTCTACCTACACAATTCAGTTAAATTATTATGGAGCTGAGCTTGCTTCGTACCTGGTGAGTAGCCGAGTCTCACCGCTTATGCCAAACATTAGTGATCACGCTGATTTCCGCCATTTAATCCTTTGGATGCTGAGATTAATACTGATCACATCTAGGGCACAAAAATACATTTTCCGGCATTTTGAGGCACTCATAGGACCTCCTGAAAATTGGTTGGAAGTCTCCTATTCACCTCTGTGCCGATCCCTGTTGCTCTACTTGTACAGTCTGCCTCAGGCAGACTGTATAAGCAGAGTGCTGATATTACCGATTAGGGCTATGCCATTACATATGAGACTTTAAGTGTATGAGATTTTTATGGAATCCACTGTTCTGCTTTTGAAAAAAAAAAAGGAGATGACGTTTGCTCCTTCATTCTATCATTCATTTTCTGAAGTTCTGCCTGTGCATTATGTTTAGAATGATACCCTGATGCGCATTAAGGAATTCAACTTATGGCTTAGTTAATGGTGTCAAGAGCAAGGATTTAATTTTGTGTCTCATGATAGCTGTAGTTGGAATGGAAAGGAACAGTATAAAAAAGATGGTTTGCATCTTTCTCTCAAGGGAACGAATATGAATAATTCGAAGAATTTGTCAAGGAGTATTCAAACTAGGAGGGGGGGGGGGGGGGGGAGTGATAATCAATGAGTTCAATTGCCCCCCCGAAACAATGCCAGAACTGTGTCAGTAGCACAGAGGTTAAGAAATGACAAGTTCAGAGCCCTGTCTACAAGTGCCCACAGTTTAGGTAATAAAATCAATGAACTTGGGTCAATAATGGCATCTGAGACTGTAGATTTAGTGGCTGTTACTGAGACATGGTTTGATGAAAGTAATGATTGGGACATAACCACACCAGGGTGCTCTTTATACAGAAGAGACAGAGAAGGCAAGAAAGGGGGAGGAGTGGCCCCGTATGTGAGAAATAGCATGAAATCTAACCTAATACAAGTTAGTGAGGCAAACATAGAGTCAGTTTGAGTTATGTTGTAGTTTGGTAATCATGCAGTAACTCGTGTAGGTGTGATATATAGACCACCTGGCCAAGTTAAAGAATTATATGACTAGTGATGAGCGGCATTGGCCATATTCAAATTCGCGATATTTCGCAAATATATAGACGAATATTCGTCCTATATTTGCGAATTTCGGGTATTCGTTATATTCGAGGATGAAAACAGTGAGGGGGTGGGCAACTTTACTATTGGTTGCTAGGGATGTTGCTGACAAGTGTATTTGCATATTTCTAATTGGCCCACAAGTGAAAAGAAGGAATATGCAAATATTCACATATGCGAATATTCACATATGCGAATATGCACATATGCATATTCGTAATTTCGAATATATAGCGAATATATTCGCAATATTTGCGAATTCGCTAATTTGCGATATTCGCAATAAAAATTTGAAATGAAAATATTCACGCCTAACACTATATATGACCTACTAGGTGAGAAAATAGCTAAAATAACAATGAAAGGAGAAGTTATCATTATGGGAGACTTCAATCTTCTGGATATAAATGGGAAAACCAAAATAGCTAGTTCTGCCAGATATTCTAAATTCACTATTGGGATTATCTCTACAACAAGTGGTTGAGGAGCCAACCCGGAGGGAGGCCATTGGGGGGGCAATTGGGGATTTGGTATATGATGTTACTGTAGATGAAAGCTTGGGATTTAGTGATCACAAGTAAGTGTGGTTTAATATAAGAACAAAAACTAAAGTTTTAGATTTTAGAAAAAATGACTTTTCAAAAATTAGATTAATCATAAATGAGTCCAGAAGAAATTGGACTACTTAAAAGATGCATTATTAAAGGCAACCGAAAATAGCATTAGACTTGTCAGTTAAAGCAGAAAAAGGAAGAGACCACTGTGGTACTCAGCAGAAGTGGCCAAAATAATAAAAAAACTAAATCTAGCATTTAGTAATTAGAAAGGGAAGATAGGGAAATCTACAAGATTAGGCAGAAAGAGGCCAAGCAAGTTATAAGAACTTCTAAAGCGCAGGCAGAAGAAAAACTAGCTCAGTCAGTGACACTTATCATCTATCCTAAAGATGGGAATACGTTTTTTCTATGCCAGAGTACTCCTTTGACAGATACTCGAGGCCTCTTCCTGTAGACGGTCTGTCTACCTTTTTGAAGAACAGCTTTCTCTGCTCAAAGCAGTGGCTGTACAGCAAGAAATGATGTTATGTTTATTGCTATTGTTATTTGTGCTCCTGTTTCTATAAAGTCTAATAGAAAGACACAATAAAAAAATCTAATAATTTGATAATTTTCCATAGACTCCAGCCTTTTTTGATCTTTACTGTTGCCCATTTCTTCCTTTGCAGTTTCAAGATTATCACAGCTTTGTCCTTCACGGCTGCACTGTTGGAAACCCTGTGTTGGAAAGATTCATAGCCCTTTTCAATGGTGTTTCTCAGTGGATTCAACTCATGGTGCTCAGCAAGCCTACTCCACCACAAAGGGCAGCAGTGATAAAGCAATTTGTTCAGGTGGCAGAGGTATGTATCTCTGGAGTGACTTACAATAGCATCATCTATCGTTTATGATAGTTTCTTGACTCAATTGAATTTTATAGATTGCTTTACATCATATTAATTGGGTATTGATTTAGTATGGATATAACAAGTATGGATAATATGCTATATGTGAACATTAAAAATATTTCTGAAAGTAATGTTTTAGAATCATCTGAAAAGTGATATGCCATTTTACACAAAGTAATGCAAATCCTGAAAAATATGTCTTTTCTACAGAGGCTTCTCGAGCTGCAAAACTTCAACACACTTATGTCTGTTGTTGGGGGTCTCAGCCACAGTTCTATCTCTCGCCTGAAAGAAACTCAATCACACGTCAGTGCAGAGACTACAAAGGTAAATAGTAAACATTCCTTAATGGAGAGTGGAGAGCAAAAGCTTGGTTTAAAGTGCATTTTCTTTCAGCTTGATGTTTTAAAAGGGTACTCTGCCCCTAGACATCTTATCCCCTATCCAAAGGATAGGGGATAAGATGTCTGATTGCGGGGTTCCCGCCGCTGGGACCCCTATGTTCTCTGTGCAGCACCCGGCATTTATTTAGAACATTGGGTGAGGGCAGAAGGGGCTGTGATGTTATGGCCACGGCCCTCGTGATTTCACACCACGTCCACTCAATGCAAGTCTATGGGAGGGGGCGTGGCGGCCGTCACACCCCCTCCCATAGACTTGCATTGAGTGGGTGTGGCGTGACATCATGAGGGGCTCGGCCATGAAGTCATGACCCCTGCCGCCCGCTCCAAGTGTTCAAAACATTTTGGGGCAGCAGAGTACCCCTTGAAGGTGCTTTCACACAGGTCACTATGCGGATTCTGCTTGGTGAATTGCATGCAGCTTATCACAGTATCAGCAATGTGAATGAGATTTAAAAATAATGTGTGTGTGCAAATTGAGTAACTTATTGAGCAAATAAATATGTTCACACAATAACCTAGTGAATAAATATAGATATAGATACACATCATCATTGGGGGAACCCATTGGAACAGTGCAAGTGTTCTGATCTTAAGCTACTCTCAAATTTGGGTGACCAACAATGCGCTGCCCTAGATTACATAAGCTATTACATAAGCTAAATGTTTACTTCTTTGTATCTTGTTGCTATATTCTTTATTAACCCCTAGAGGACACATGTATGCCCTTACTGTCTGGTCCTAAATGCACTACGGCGTGCTTGACGCCCTGGAGGGTTTAGTGTCTATGAAGTAAGCGCAGGAGTGGCACTCTCTTTATATAACGTAAGCAATGTCTGCAATCAGCATTGGCAATCATGGCATCTAAAGTAGGAAAATGAAGTTGCTAGTGGGTTAGCGGTGCACCATGGGGGTCCAATGATCTAAAATGGTGGCCAGAGGTCTGCTCCTGGATGCCCAATTGTTGCTCCTCTAATACAGTCTACTGGACTGTACAATAAATGCAGTCCAATGATTCCATATAATAGTCCCCTACCTAAAATAAAAGGAAACTAAATAATTATGAAAAAGTACCTCCACTAATAAAAATTTGAATACGGTAACCCCATTTTCCCATTTCACAAATAAGAAAATGTAAAAATAAAATAAAAAAATAAGTAAATATATTTAGTATTATTATGACATGTGGAATTGTCCAAACTATAAAAAACTAAAAAAAACTAAAACAAATGCCAGAATTGCAGATTTTTGGTGATATCATATATCAGACCAAATATGAATTAAAAACAAAAATGGTACAGATAAAAACTACCATAAAGATGGTACTGATAAAACATGAGCCCTGATACAGCCCTGTATATGAGGGAAAAAAAATTATAAGGGGCAGAATAAGGCAAATTTAAGCATACTGATTTTGTTTAAAAAAACTTTGACTTTTTTTTTAAAGTAGTACAGTAATACAAAATCTATGTAAATATAGGTATCTTTTTAATTGTATTGACCCTCAGAATACACAGGTCAGTTTTATCATAAATGGACCCCCCCCCCCCCCCCCACACACACACACATACACAAATAATATTTTTTTGGGTTTCACCGTACATTCTATGGTAAACTGGTATTACAAACTACAATGGGTCACGCAAATAAAAAAACAAAACCTTGTGTAGCTCTGCGGATGGAGAAATAAAAAGAGATACGTCTCTTTAAAGGCGTGGAGGGAAAAAACTGTAGTGTAAAAATTAAAATGGCCAAAACCCTTCGTGTCCTTAAGGGGTTAATGAAGTAGACCATCTCTATTTACTTAGCTTTTGTGTGTGAACCTATTTAGGCTGGAACTCCACAGAGGTTTTTTTTGTTGCAAAAATGCCATCAAAAACGCCAATTTTCCCGCACTGTTTTTTCAGTGAAAAAACGCAGCGTCCAGATGTTAGCTGCAAGTCAATAGTAAACTGCAAAATGCCAGATTCACTTGGCGTTTTTTTTTTTATCCTTTTGGCGTTTTTCAGCAATTTCGGGCTCAGAAGCTAAATTTTTAAATCGCCCGACAAATCGCCCGGCGTTTTTTGCCTTAAAATTCGTGGCGTTTTCCTCCCATAGAAGTCTATGGGAGAGCAAAAACGCCAAGAAAAACGCCATGTTGGTTTTAAATTTTGTGTTTTTGCCGGTGGTTTTTATTCTTTTTTGGACTTTAGCGATCCAAAAAAATGATGGAGATACCTTTTTTTTTTTTTATTTCGTAGGGTACCATAAAAAAAATAAAAATAAATAAATAATAAAAAAGATACAGTAGTGATGGAAAAAATTGTATCTTACGAAATTTATCTTTTTTATTACGAAATGTTTATTCATTTTTAAACAGGGATCAATTTATGTGTGCGGGTAAAGCAATAAAAATGTAGTGTGTGTGTGTTTTTCACTTTAAAAAAAAAAAAATTTCTAAGGTAGTACTACTACTCCCAGCATGGAACACACTGTTCCATGATGGGAGTAGTAGTTACCTGTACTAATTGACAGATCGCCCGTTGCGATCCTCCTGTATAATGTATAGATTCGGCAGCCGCTCTTCTATGGTCCCCTGCACTGACGTATATATACACATATTCATATTTCCCGCAGAGAGCTGTGATTGGCCAGATGGTTCCAGCCTATCACAGCTCTAGGAATATGTGTATATATACGGCAGTGCAGGGGACCATAGAAGAGCGGCCGCTGCATCCATACATTATACAGGAGGATCACAGCGGGTGTCAGTAGTGATACCTGCTGTGATATTTCCTTAATTACAAGTACTACTACTCCCAACATGCAGTACACTCTGCTCCATGCTGGGAGCTGTAGTACCTGCATTAATAGACAGATCGCAGCGGGTGTCAGAAATTACACTCGCTGCAATCTATTAATGCAGGTAATACAGCTTCCAGCATGGAGCAGAGTGTACTGCATGTTGGGAGAAGAAGTACCTGCACGTAAGAAGAGATCACAGTGGGTATCACTACTGACACCCGCTGCAATCGTCCTGTCTATAGCAGAGATGGAGCGGCTGTATACATGGCTCGCATACCTGCTCTGTACTCCGGCCACTCATTCATAGTTTCCTCAGAGCTGTGATTGGCTGCAACCATCCGGCCAATCACAGCTCTGGGCAGACGGAAAATATGAACGGCCAGTGATGTGAATAGAACATCACTCAGAGTACAGAGCAGAGGGGCGAGCGCTGTATAGAGCCGCTCCATCTTTGCTATATAATGGACGATCGCATCGGGTGTCAGGACTGACACCCGGGGCGATATGTCTATAGTACAGGTACTACTACTCCCATCATGGAACAGTGTGTTCCATGCTGGGAGTAGTAGTACTACATAAAAAATGTGGGGGGGGGGGGAAGAGAAAAACAAGTTAAACACACACACTTATATAAAATATAAAAATTTTGTTAGAAAAAATAAACATTTAGTTAAATACATTTTTACATCCCTACTGCATTCTTTCAACTATTTTGTAAAAAAAAAAACGCCAAAGGGGCCAAGAAAGGCAAATTCCACACAAAGGTAAAAACGCAAGAAAAAACGCCAAAATGCAGGGAAAAACTGTGGTAGTTTTTCTGGCGTTTTTTCTGGCATTTTTAAGCCAAAAAAATAAGAGGGCAAAAATCTCAACGGAGTCCTAGCCTTATTCTCAAAGTCTGTGAATTCCCGATAAAACATTCAGCATCCCAATGAATGTTGCGCATATGCTCAGAATTTATCACAGATTTTCCCCACTGACTTCAATAAATGAGTCAAAATCAGCAACAAATCCACCCAAAAAAAAATTTCATGAATGGGAATTTTGCTGCAAAATTGCTGCCAATTTTAGCACATTTAAAAAAAAAAAAATATTTACATCTTCTGCACTTAAAGGATAGTAGATAAGATCTCTGTGCAGCACCCGGAAAACAGTATGTTTAGAACACTTTATTTAAAATACACCACCTGCACCAAAAATGTTCACCACTGTGGATTTACCTCTCGAAAATTTACACCTTTTGGGTACATTCCCACATGGCGTATTTGCTGCGTATTTGCTGCTGCGTATTTTATTTTCTCTGTTGAAGTCAATGGGTAGGAAAATACGCAGCACCAAATACGCAGCAAATACGCAGCAAAATACGCCGTGTGGGAACGTACCCTTTCGGACCCATTTGAATGCCGTAAGGTTCAGTTTTTGGAGCTCATAGCATAAGATATATTTATTTATTTACATGAACTACTCCAAATGTTTATAGCATCTTTAGTATAGCTCTGTATAACAATGTAAAAAAACATTGCAGAGGAGACTATGCTTATCCGGCCAAATCATTGGGAATTAATTACATGGATAATGACCTAAAGCATTGATCTTAGCTGCCGACAAAGTGGATAGACAATAACTGAGTGTGAGTTGTGCAATGACCCTGTCAGTCACGTGATCTAAATCCAAATGAACATCTTTTGGATGTACTAGACCATCACATTGGATTGTGCAACCAGGAGAACAAAGATGATTTGTTTCCTAACCTACAAATTCGGAAGGGTTTTGTATTGTCCACAATCACCATCAAAATCATAGCGGTTTTCTATTATTGTGATTCCATTACAAAGTGAAAATGTTAATAATAGTAGACTCTCCCAATAGTGGACACTTTTTCTTTTTCCTAAAAGTATCAGCTATTGGGGAAAAAAGGCTCAAAAATCTCTGAATACTGTATCAGAGTATAATTACCTATCAAACACAATAAAAAGTAATATTATAAAGAAATAATTGTAATAAGGCTTTAAAAGAAAACAACTCAACAATTGAATCATTTATTTAAAGGGGTACTCCGGCGCTAAGACATCCTATCCCCTATCCTAAGTATAGGGGATAAGATGCCTGATCGCGGGGGTCCCCCGTGATCTTGCACGCAGCACCCCATTAGAATCAGTCCCCGGAGCGTGTTTGCTCCGGGTCTGATTACTGGCGATCACGGGGACAGAGCGTTGTGACGTCACGGCTCCGCCCTATGTGATGTCTGTTACTGTTACTCCAGGTGGCGTGGCTATGGTGCAGTGAGGGACCCATTGCTGAACAATGTAATAAACCTAGTATTAGTTCACATCAGTTCAGTTACAGGACGTGTTTCGGCAGCCTTCCTCAGCTGTCAAGACTGTTGAGTAAAGTCATTGTGCCAAAACCCATCCTTTAACTGTACTATGACCTGATGTGAATAAATACTACGATAATTGTTTTTTTTTATACTACCACATGCACCACCCCCACTACTTTAATGTACCACTTAAAGGGGTAGTCCAGTGGTGAAAAACTTATCCCCTATCCTAAGGATAGGGGATAAGTTTGAGATCACGGGGGGTCCGACCGCTGGGGCCCCCTGCGATCCCTCTGTACAGGGCCCCGGCTCTCCGGCCAGATAGCGGGTGTCCACCCCCGCACGAAGCGGCGGCCGACACACCCCCTCAATACATCTCAATGGCAGAGCCGGAGATTGCCGAAGGCAGTGCTTCGGCTCTGCCATAGAGTTGTATTGAGGGGGCGTGTCGGCCGCCGCTTCGTGCGGAGGTCGACACGCCCCCTTCCCGCGGGCTGTCGGGGCTCCGTACAGGAGATCGCAGGGGGCACCAGCGGTCGGACCCCCCGCGATCTGCAACTTATCCCCTATCCTTAAGATAGGGGAGAAGTTGGTTACCACTGGGTCACCACTGGACTACTCCTTTAATTGGCAATCAGACTGGACAGCAGCAGACCTCCCAGGACATTGAGACAGCCCCTGAAATCTGTGACTGCGTCTGGTCTGTTTACTTTCTGTTCGAAGACCCTGTTGGAAAAGAATTGACTACCTGGCTATTCCATGTTCAGGGAGACACTTTCATTGTTTGTGGTGTTCTTCAATACTTTTGGTATGATTTTTGAAACGTTGAAATTTTTTTGCAAATTGTAGCATACTGTACATATGATGTTTTTGTCAGATGTTTTCTATAAGTTTCTCTATAGAATATAAAAGATGGCAGAAAAAAGGAAAAAAAATTATCAGAATACAAAACAATGTTTGAGTTACAAAAAAGCCGTAAACAACTACAGTATGTATGAAAGAAGCCAAAGGCTATCTTCACACAGCGGATATGTTTTCCCGGAAAACAAATGCTGAAATTCTGCGGGTGCCAGACAATGCCTGTCCAAGCGGATTCTGTCGAAAGAACTATCATGCCAATTATTTTGGTGGAGGCTATAATTGGGATTTCTACAGCAGATAATTCAGCATTGTGTGCATGCAGCAGAATCCCATTGAAAGCAATAGGACTCTGATGCAATGGAATTTTCAAGCTGACTTTTTCCGCTAACTTTTTCCGATAACATGGCTTAAATATATATGCTGCAGATTCTCTGCTGTTAAGTCAATGAAAAAACTGCAGCAGAAAATCCCCAGTATATAGCACATGTGAACATACTCTAAGTGGGTGTTCTCTAAATGAGTAGGAACCATTTTGACCTATCTTCCCTGTACTTATCTGACCTTCTGTTTCACCTTTTTACTTCTATGCAGACATAAGTTGGAGGAGCCAGGCGTTGGACTACTATCTATAAAACATATCCTCAAAAGACCAACAAACTGTGTTCTGTATATTAACTTACTGCTCTGATGTGTACATGTGAATATATTTACCACTGGACATTTTTGGGCTTACATTGAGACATGGTTAGGGGTGTGAGTTCCTTGGGCTTGGGCCCAAGGAACTCACCCCCCCCCCAACCACGTCTCAATGGAAGCCCAAATTAAGATTCTCCAAGGAGAATCTATTCTTTCTCCTTTTTGTCCCCTCCCCAGAGGAGTATATTACAGTCTTACTTCAGCAATTGTAATACTGCCATCAACTTCTAATGTTGTGTACAAAAATTAAATGTACAATGTAGTGACCATTCATTAGATTGTACATTAAATTTTTGTACACAACATTAGAAGTTGATGGCAACATTACAATAGCTGAAGTAAGACTGTAATATACTCCTCTGGGGAGGGGACAAAAAGGGGAAAGAATAGATTCTCATTAAAGGCTTTCCCCAATGCCTATTTCAATTGACTTAATAGGGGTAAAATTGCAGAACAAAACTAACTAAACAAATAACATTCATACAATTTGGGAATCCTCTGTTAACGGCTAAAACAAGCCTATTTTGTTAGTTTATTAGCTTTTTTTAGTTGTTTCCCATTCCCATCCATAGTTAAAAATATTCTGTTTTGTCTATGTCCAAGGTGGAGCATGCTCCTGTTTTAGTTATGAGGATTAAACTAAGATTAAATAGATAAACAACAGATCAAGTGTAAATTCAGTGCAAACTGAATAAAATCTATGAGGAAATGCGTCTGATAGAGCAGATTTCGAATCCAAATAAAAGTGTTTTCTCTTGTTATATGAATATACATCAAGAACAGATCTCGTCCTGCGTCATTTTCTTTTCTTTAAAATGCAAGTCCCAAGTTTAAAGGGATACTTCGGTGGAATTATTTTTTTTAAATCAACTCACGCTAGAAAGTTAAACAGGTTCATAAATTACTTCTATTTAAAAATCTTAAAGGAGTACTCTGGTGCAGAGTATTCCTGCTCCGTCCTGCCCGGGCTGCAAAATAAATGAAAATAAACCATCTCTCACCTTCCTGGGTTCCCGCGGAGCGCCACTACAGCTGATCGGTCCTCCGGTCCATCCTCTTCATACTTCCATGTGTAACGAAATGTCACATGGCGCTCAGCCTATCGCCGGCCGCCGCGATGTCCTGTCTAGGCCCATAATAGGCTGAGCGCTATGTGATGCTTCGTTACACACGGAAGTATGAAGAGGATGGACCGGAGGATCGATCAGCTGTAGTGGCGCTCCGCGGGAACCCAGGGAGGTGAGTGATGGTTTATTTTAATTTATTTTGCAGCCCGGGCAGAATGAAGCAGGAATACTCTACACCAGAGTACTCCTTTAATCCTTTAATCCTTCCAGTACTTATCATCCGCTGTATGCTCAACAGGAAGTTTTTTCCTTTTTGAATTTCCTTTCTGTCCATGTCAGGAACTGTCCAGAGCAGGATAGGTTTTCTATGGGGATTTGCTTGTACTCTGGACAGTTCCTGACATGAAAGTTCCTGACACAGAGAGCACTGTGGTCAGACAGAAAGGAAATTCAAAAAGAAGAAAACTTCCTGTGAAACATACAGCATTTGATAAGTACTGGAAGGGTTAACATTTTTTAATATAAGTAATTTACAAATCTGTATAACTTTCTGGTACCAGTTCATTTCAACTTTTCCACTAGAGTACCCCTTTAAGGCCCACGCGATATTCAGTGGGGAAAAACAGGCCAGGCTGGTCATACAGTAGCCAAGGCAGCCATACCACGCTCAGCAAAGTTCCATGCATGAGTCCAGTTTATCAGAAAAGGACTCATGCAGGGAGCTAAACTTTAATTATTAAAGGGGTACTCCGCTGCTCAGCATTTGGAACAAACTGTTCCGAATGCTGGAGTCGGTGGCGGGAGCTAGTGACATCATAGCTCCATCTCCTCATGACGTCACATCCGCCCCTTAATGCAAGTCTATGGGAGGGGGCATGACGGCTGCCACGCCCCCTCCCATAGACTTGCATTGAGGGGCGGGTATTATGTCATGAGGGGGGCGGGGCTATGACATCACGAGCTCCTGTCTCCAGCGTTTGGAACAGTTTGTTCCAAATGCTGAGCAGCGAAGTTCCCCTTTTAGGGGGTATAACCCTCTCAGACATTTATGGCATATCCACAGGACATGTCTTATAGATACGGGCACCACCTCTGAGACCTACCTCTATAGATTAGTGCCCATTCTGATCCTCGCCTGGTTGTGGAGACCAAGGTGGAGAAGATGAACAGCTGGTTGTTTTACTCTATTTCTATAATTCCCAAAGATGTGCATGAAAGGTGCGGAGCTGTTCATTGCTTTATTGGTTTATATTTGCTTGGCTCAATTATTCATTTATACATGAATAATGTAATTGCAGTGAAATAAATATAATATCTATATACAGTGGGGATCAAAAGTTTGGGCACCCCAGGAAAAAAATTGTATTAATGTGCATAACTAAGCCAAGGAAAGATGGAAACATCTCCAAAGGGCATCAAATTACAGATTAGACATTCTTATAATAATGTATACAAAAGTTAGATTTTATTTCCATCATTTACACTTTCAAAATAACAGAAAATAAAAAATGGCGTCTGCAAAAGTTTGGGCACCCTGCAGAATTTATAGCAGGTACTGCCCCCTTTGCAAAGCTGAGACCTGCCAGTGTCATGGATTGTTCTCAATCATCATCTGGGTAATGTCAATCTCAAAGGTTTTAAATGCCCAGACTCATCTGACTTTGCCCCAACAATCAGCACCATGGGTAAGCAGTTGTCTAGAAATCTGAAACTGAAAATAGTTGACGCTCACAAAGCTGGAGAAGGCTATAAGAAGATAGCAAAACATTTTCAGATGTCAATATCCTCTGTTTGGAATGTAATTAAGAAATGTCAGTCATCAGGAACAGTAGAAGTTAAAACAAGATCTGGAAGACCAAGAAAAATATCAGACAGAACAGCTCGCAGGATTGTGAGAAAAACAAATAAAAACCCACGTTTGACTGCACAATCCCTCCAGAAAGATCTGACAGACACTGGAGTTGTGGTACACTATTCTACTATAAAGAGATACTTGTACAAATATGGTCTTCATGGAAGAGTCATCAGAAGAAAATCTCTTCTACGTCCTCACCACAAAAATCAGCATTTGAACTTTGCAAATGAACAAGCCTGATGCATTTTGAAAACAAGTTCTGTGGACAGATGAGGTTAAGATTGAACTTTTTGGCCGGAATGAGCAAAGGTACGTTTGGAGAAGAAGGGGAACAGAATTTAATGAAAAGAACCTCTGTCCAACTGTTAAGCATGGGGGGTGGATCAATCATGCTTTGGGGTTGTATTGTAGCCAGTGGCACAGGGAACATCTCACGAGTAGAAGGAAAAATTGATTCAATAAAATTTCAGCAAATTTTGGATGCTAACTTGATGCCATCTGTGAAAAAGCTGAAGAGGATGGCTTCTACAAATGGATATTGATCCTAAACACACCGCGAAATCCACAGGGGATTACATCAAGAGGCGTAAACTGAAGGTCTTGCCATGGCCTTCACAATCTCTTGACCTCAACATAATTGAAAATCTATGGATAGACCTTAAAAGAGCAGTGCTTGACAGACAGCCCAGAAATCTCAAAGAACTGGAAGACTTTTGTAAGGAAGAACGGGCAAAGATACCTCAAACAAGATTTGAAAGACTCTTGGCTGGCTACAAAAAGTGTTTACAAGTTGTGATACTTGCCAAAGGGAGCAGTACAAGATATTAACTCTGCAGGGTGCCCAAACTTTTGTAGATGCCATTTTTTTGTTTTCTGTTATTTTGAAAGTGTAAATGATGGAAATAAAATCTAACTTTTGTTGACATATTATAAGAATGTCTAATCTGTAATGTGATGCCTCTTGGAGATTTTTCCATCTTTCTTTGGCTTCTTTATGCACATTAATACAAATTTTTACCTGGGAGGCCCAAACTTTTGATCCCCACTGTATTATTCCACATATTTGCTCCCCACTATAAAAATACATACGGTATGTAACTTAACAGCTGCTTTTTACTAAATCCTCTGCCTTCTTTTGTCTCATCACTAGGTCTATGATTCTCTTTTGGAGCTTCTTACCTCATCAGATAACTATGCCCGATACAGGCGCAGGTTTGCACTTTGTGAAGGTTTTCGTTTTCCTGCTTTGGGGGTGCACTTAAAAGACCTCATGGCATTGCATGTAGCACTGTCTGACTGGACGGACAAGGCCAAAGGTGCTATCAATGTCTCCAAAATGCGTCAGGTCTATAAGGTGGTTCATGAACTAACAGAAGCCCAAAGGTTGGAGCCTCCGGTGAAAGCAAACCATGATCTGCTGAACCTGTTAACGGTGAGTTATTCAAAAGAGAATAAAATGGTGGTAATACGGTCTAACCATCAAACATAAAATCTAGCATTATTGCAATTATTACCAGTTTTGCTAAAAAAATTATTATTTTTTATAATAAGAATTTTTTTTCTAGACTTTTTAATTGATGGCTTATCCTTACAATAGGTCATCACGAACTGTTTAATGTGAATCGAACAGCACCCATGTCGATCAGCTGTTTGACAGAGCCCCTGTATTCAGATGCACACTGAATGGAGGCAGAAGCTTTGAATCTGGTCACTATGTTGTGGCTGTGCTGGGTTACTGCATCTAAGCTCCAATTGAAATTAAAGGGGTACTCCGGTGGAAAACATTTTTTTTAAATCAGCTGGTGCCAGAGAGTTAAACAGATTTGTACTTCTGTGCAGATTTGATATTACTTCTATTTAAAAATCTTAATCCTTTCAGTACTTATCAGCTGCTGTATGCTCCTCATTTGAAGCTGCCTGATGAAGCTGCCTCATTTTTTTAATTTATTTATTTTCTGTCAGACCACAGTGCTCTCTGCTGACACCTCTGTCCATTTCAGTAACTGTCCAGAGCAGGAGAGGTTTGCAATGGGGATTTGCTTCTACTCCGGACAGTTCCTGACATGGACAGAGGTGTCAGCAGAGAGCACTGTGGTCAGACAGAAAATAAATAAATTAAAAAATTTGCAGTATACAGCAGCTGATAAGTACTGGAAGGAATACAATTTTTAAGTAGAAGTAATTTACAAACCATTTTAACTTTCTGGCACCAGCTGATTTAAAAAAATAGTTTTCCACCCGAGTACCCCTTTAATGGTGGGGTGATCTGCAGTAACTTGGCACGGCCGAGGATTCTGGTTCTGTCAACAATGTAAATCCGGGTGCAGTGGCTCTACCAAACAGCTGTACAGTGGAAGAGCCGGTTGTTGGCACACCAGTGGTCAGGTATTTATGGCCTATACTGAGGACAGGTCATCAGTTAAAAATCCCCCAAAAACCCTTTTAGGCTACTGTACCTATAGGGTTGGGTCACACGTGCTGTATTTTGCTGCATATTTTCTGCAGCTGATTTTACTACCCATTGACTTCAATGGGTAAGAAAATATGCAGTAGAAAATACGCAGCAAATATGCCACGTGTCACCCTACCCTTAAAGGAATTATCCAGTCTATAAAAATGGAATGCCTATCCCCTTGATAAGCCATCAATATTGGATTGGGAAGAATTCAACTCCTGGTACCCTACCCAATCAGCTGTTTACTTATGTACTTACCTGTGCTTGTCCTTGCAGTCACCAAACTTTTAATAGTAGTGTAAGAAATGTGGTCTATTCAAAGAGCTGATCATCAGGATTGCTGAGAGTCAGATCCCTGCCAATCTACTATGGATCTATAGAAAGAAAGGAAACAGAGCTCCATGGTGTAATAAAAGAGGGACCAAGATAAAGTGCAAAGGCTGCACAGCCGCTCACCTGAAATAGTTGTGTAGCACATACACAACAATGGTGAGCATGTACTATTGTGGTAATACAATAGTAGATAGAGGAATAGCTTCAATAGGAACGTCGGTTCCACGTGGCGCAGGACACAGGCAGTAACAGGTAAGTAAAAACAATGGTACTTTATTTTACCAGAATGCAACACGTTTCACTGCTACGGCAGCTTCATCAGGCATGAATGGAAACAGCAGGGTGGTAAATTTATCTTAGTAACAATTAGCCACGTCAGAGGGAGGACCCACACGGGCCAAAGAAAAACCAAAGAAATGCTTATGACAATAGAATCTATACAGATCTAAGAATGTGTGGTCTATACTAGTCATAGATGTTAATGTGAAAACAATAATAGATATGTAAAGAAACAAAACGAGGGGACACTGATGATAAAAACATGAGATTAATGATGAAAACAAAAAATAAAAATAATAATGATAAAAAAAGAAAGAAAAAATGTTAATGAGAAAGAAATTATTATAATGTGTAATAATAACAGTATCATGTTATTGTTGATATGGTGATACAGAAGAGCGTGTGCATAAAGATATCATATGTACATATCATTAATGTAAAAATACAGACAGAATCATTGTCTTAGGGAGTGACAATTAAATAAACATGTAGAAAAGATAATAATATAAAGAATAATAATTGAACATGATAAATAAGATATACATATATATAAGATATACAATAAATATATATACATATATATACAAGATCTACAATAAATAAATAAGATATACATATATACAAGATATACAATAATTAAATATACACATATACAAGATCTAAAATAAATAAATATGATATATATATATATATATATATATATATATATATATATGAAAAGTAACTATAATGAAGAAAACTGTGTATATAAAGAAAAAAATGCAGGCAGGAACGAGAAGACAGAAAATGGTCGGAAATCCTTCGCGGGCATTCACTATGGTCTTGTTCAGACCATGCAGTGTTAACATGGAAAGTGTGAAAATCCATTAGGATTCGCGATTAATGAGATATTGAAAGCAGTTAGGTTTATCTACTGGGATGGATTCCAGAACAACCAAGCATAAAGAGAACAGGTCATTCCTGTGGATGATGGTGAAGTGCCGTGAGACACTATGTAATGTGAACTGGTTTCTGATGTTGGACCGGTGTTTGGACATGCGGGAGCGTACAGTCCAACATACTGGAACTTGCAGCTACAGTAAAGTAGGTATATTGCATATTGGGTGTTACAATTTAGAGCTTGATTGATAAAGAAGGATTTTTTTGTGTACGTAGAAGAAAAAGTATTAACAAAGGGATCCATCATGTCACAACACAAACAGCGGCTTTTGTTGCACGGTGAACAACCAGGGTTAGTCAATGCTAATAAAAAATTATCAGTAACGTTATTTTTTAACCTATTGGGGGCTATCAGGTGTTGGAGATTTTTAGATCTTCTATAGGTGATGCCCGGTTTGGTGGGGACTACATCCTTGAGAATGGGGTCATTCAAAATAATATACCAATTTCATTTGAAGATGTTATATATTATGGGAGCTGCTCTATTGTGATTAGTAATGAAATTGTATTTAAACTGGTTACTGTCCTTTTTTATTTATTCTTTTGTTTTGCGGTTTACCATTATTTATATCTGTGGTGACTAAATTGATCTGTTTTTGAATTTTTACTTTATGATATGCTTGTGTTAATAAAGAAATAGGATAGCCTTTAGATAAAAAACAGTCTTTAAGAAGAGATGCTTGTACAGAAAAATCATGATCAGTGGTACAATTTTTACGGACTAAGATATTGTCCATAAGGTACTCCTTTGAGCCAACTAGGGTAGTGAGTGCTATTATAATTTAAGAAGCTATTCACATCTACGGATTTAAAGTGAGTTCTGGTCTGGATACTTCCCGCTTGATTCATAATTGCTAAGTCTAAAAAATGAATACTAACAGATGAAAAACTTAGAGTAAATTTTAATCCCCATGTATTAGAATTTAAAAAAGAAACAAAATTGTGAGCTTGGTTTTCAGTGCCTGTCAATAAAAAGAAGAAATCATCTTATGGGGGCATTTGAAGCCCTCCACATCTGATCTATTCACCCCACATATTTTTTTCCCGCCGATACATTGATGATTTATTCTTTTTATGGATAGGCACCGAAAACCAAGCTCACGATTTTGTTTCTTTTTTAAATTCTAATAGATGGGGATTACAATTTACTCTAAGTTTTTCACCTGTTAGTATAAATTTTTTAGACTTAGAAATCATGAGTCAAGCGGGAAGTATCCAGACCAGAACTCACTTTAAATCCGTAGATGTGAATAGCTTCTTAAATTATAATAGCGCTCACTACCCTAGTTGGCACAAAGGAGTACCTTATGGACAATATCTTAGAGTCTGTAAAAATTGCACCACTGATCATGATTTTTCTACTCAAGCATCTCTTCTTAAAGACCTTTTTTTTATCTAAAGGCTATCCTATTTCTTTATTAACACAAGCATATCATAAAGTTAAAAATAAAAAACAGATCAATTTAGTCACCACAGATATATATAACGTAACCAGTTTAAATACAATTTAATTACTAATCACAATAGAGCAGCTCCCATAATATATAACATCTTCAAACGAAATTGGCATATTATTTGGAATGACCCCATTCTCAAGGATGTAGTCCCCACCAAACCGGGCATCACCTATAGAAGGTCTAAAAATCTCCAAAACCTGATAGCCCCCAATAGGTTAAAAAATAACGTTACTGATAATTTATCATTAGCATTGACTAACCTTGGTTGTTCACTGTGCAACAAAAGCCGCTGTTTGTGTTGGGACATGATGGATCCCTTTGCTAATACTTTTTCTTCTACGTACACAAAAAAATCCTTCTTTATCAATCAAGTCCTAAATTGTAACACCCAATATGCAATATACCTACTTTCCTGTAGCTGCAAGTTGCAGTATGTTGGACTGTACGCTCCCGCATGTCCAAACACCGGTCCAACAGAAACCAGTTCACATTACATAGTGTCTCACAACACTTCACCATCATCCATAGGAATGACCTGTCCGCATTACGCTTAGTTGTTCTGGAATCCATCCCAGTAGATAAACCTAACCGCTTTCAATATCTCATTAATCGCGAGTCCACTTAAACACTGCATGGTCTGAACGAGACCATAGAGAATGCCCGCTAATGATTTCCCACCATTCTCTGTCCTCTCGTTCCTACCTGCATTTTTTTCTTTATATACACAGTTTTCTTCATAATAGTTACTTTTCATATATATATATATGTATATCTTATTTATTTATTGTAGATCTTGTATATATATGTATATATATTTATTTTATATCTTGTATATATGTATATCTTATTTATTATTTTCGATTATTATTCTTTATATTATAATTTTTTCTACATGTTTATTTAATTGTCACTCCCTAAGACAATGCTTCTGTCTGTATTTTTTACATTTATGACATGTACATATGATATCTTTATGCGCACACTCTTCTGTATCTGCATATCAACAATTACATGATACTGTTATTGGTGCACATTATAATAATTTCTTTCTCATTAAAATTTTTTCTTCCTTTTTATCATTATTATTTATATTTATTTATTTGTTTTCATCATTAATCTCATGTTTTTATCATCGGTCTCCCCTCGTTTTGTTTCTTTACATATTTATTTTTGTTTGCACATTAATATGTATGACTAGTATAGACCGCATATTCTTAGATCTCTATAGATTCTATTGTCATAAGCATTTATTCGGGGGTTTTTTTTGGCCCGGTGAGTCCTCCCTCTGACGTGGCTAATTGCTACTAAGATAAATTTGCCACCCTGCTGTTTCCATTCATGCCTGATGAAGCTGCCGTAGCAGTGAAACACGTTGCATTCTGGGAAAATAAAGTACCTTTGTTTTTACTTACCATTTACTGCCTGTGTCCTGCGCCACGTGGAACTGGCGTTCCTATTGAAGCTATTCCTCTATAAATCTACTATGGATGGTCTATCCCTAAGATCTTTGCCCTTTTTTCGAAAATATTTTGCAGTCTGGATTACCCATTTGACACATTCTGCAGCTGATTTTTATTAATGTATAAATATTCAATGTGATGACATGATATGGCCATTTGTTTAAAGAGGGTTTCCAGGCAAATGTAACACTTAACCCTATGCCTTCCTGAGCGATAAAAGACAAAAGAAAGCATACTTACTTCCCCCACTCCAGCCTACTCCTGCTGTCAGATATACTGGTTCCCAATGTGGTCCTGTTCTATCAGCTTCTGATGACATCCCACTACTGCTCTATCAGTGTTGGCTGAGCAGGGAGCAAGACGTCATCATAAGGAGGAAGAACAGGAGCACATTGAGAACTGGAAGATCGTACTGGAAGATCATCCTTCAGGGAGGCTATCCAGGGCTAGCAGGGGCGCTCAGAGTGCCCCTGCTAGCCCTGGATAGCCTCCCTGTGGGACGAAATTGTGAATTAAAATAGCCACAGGAATGGTGAGTGCCCGCTCTATTGCAACTTATGTTACTTTGAATACCTCGTATTTCATGGAGCCAAACATCGCCAATATGGATTTGAACATAAATAGTTACGGCCGGTGTGTTCCAGTGCATGACATTCTGGTGCCTGCAATAGGCATTATACAGTATCTGGTGCCCTCAGAATATCTCTATGCATGTCTCTTAGGCTGTGTTCACACAGTCAGTTTTTTTATTGCAATTATTGAATTCAAAGCCAGGAACAGATCATAAATGGAGGACACTTCTAAACTGGGACGTGAACAGGTTGACTAGAAAGAGGGCTTGAGCCCCTGCCCTTTGGTGTTACTCCTGAAAGTGCCCTTGGCAGTCTGGCATTATTATGTGGACGTTTCTATAAATAATTATGGGAAGTGCCCTTTTTTTTCAGTTCAGCCCCTGCCCCCCAAAATGTCTGTGCTTGTCCCTGCTTATAAAGAAAAGACAGATTCCATGTGTTTTTTGATCCATTCCTGACTTTTAATTAAAAACCTCTACGTGTGAACACAGCCTAACTCTTAGAAACCTTTGTGTGAAATGCCAGTGTTAATACATCTTCCCCATTATTCTTTCGGACTAACACTTCTTCCTTAAATTAACTCATCATTAGGAAACCTTAAGACGTGACAGCCACCCAAAACTCAATATGGATTTCAATGTATTGGTTAATAACTGTTGGCACCTAATAAATTAAGCCGGCTGTTTGATATTTTCCTTTGGCAAAAGCTAACTGGCAACGACTGAAACGCAGAACTTTCACAGCCATATTTTCACTTATCTGGAGAAACTATGGGAGGGAAATGCAGAAAAAAATTATTGTAGGTTTTATTAATGAGCTTAGTTTCAAATAGTTGAATAAACTTTTCTTGTGAAATGAAATATTTGACCTTTTTGATTCTGTATTTTCTGTACCTCTGTAGGTTTCACTGGATCAGTATCGATCAGAAGAAGAGATTTACCAGCTGTCTCTTCAAAGAGAACCAAGGGCACGTACATCGGTAAGATGTTAGCATTAGGTCCTATTAAATTCATTGTCCCGTTCCCTCTATTTAGATAGGCATAATGAGGTTGCATTTTAGCATTCGTATTACTGCTAAAATACCTATACCCCTGTTGTTTTACTAAACTAGCCTTAGATAACCTTCGAAATCTATGATGGTCAACGTACAGTTCATTAGAACCATATGAGGTCCAGTTGTTGCAGCCGTAATACAGACACTAAATTTTAACCCAATGTGGTGTGCCATGGGGGTGCGATGTGAGGTGTATGGGGCAGATGTTGTAGCCCAGGGGCAGATGGTGTTAACCCCTAAATGTTCATGACGCCAGGGCGAGGTTTTACTGGGAACCACCTGAACGGTAGCATCCGCTAGTCCTTGTTAGGCAGGGCAAATTAGAGTCCAAGGCCAGGTCAGGGTTAACGGTAGCTTTACTGAGGTAGACAGATGTTACAGTCTTTACAGCTAGGCCAGGATCCAAGAGAGGTGACCAGTAACACAGGGGACCTCGCAGCTTGCCTGGACTTGCAGTGACTTTGACAGACTTTAGGAAAGCCACGCTGACTATAATAGACTTGACTTGACTGAAGATAGTGACAGCAGACAGAGAGGACTTGACTTGCTGACCTGTGGCTGTAATTTAGGCTTGAGGCCTCCAGATGTGCTGGACACTGGCTCTGAGACATCTGGACTGGACTTGACCTCAGCAGAGAGCAATGAATGATCAAAGAGAGAGAATGCAGCTCCTCCCTTCCTTATAAAAGGGGGCTGAGCAAGGAGCTTATAGGCTAGCTGTAGGTCATCTGGTCACCTGGTGCTCTCTGGGTAACAAAACATGTGACAACTATGATCATGCGATCAATAACCATGTGACCATATCAAAGGTCCTTTACACACAACATACAATTAATTACATTATGTGGGTACAATGCAGGTGAGCTCTGGGGACGTGCAGGGACTCAAGCTGACAGGACTGTGAGATGCATATCCTGTGCTGGGACATCACACTAATGATGACAAGGACTTAGTTTTACCTCTGTATAAATCATTAGTCAGACCACATATGGAGTATTGTGTCCAATTTTAAGCACCTGTAAATAAGGACATGGCTGAACTGCAGAGGGTGCCGAGGAGGGCGACAAAGATAATTCATGGTATGGGAGGATTACAGGACCAAGACAGGTTATCAAGTTTGGGGTTCTTTAGCTTGGAGAAAAGACGTCTTAGGGACGATCTGATCACAATGTACAAATATATGAATGGACAGTATAGAGATCTTTCTAGTGATCTTTTTTATACCTAGACCGGTAACCATGACAAGGGGGCATCCTCTACATCTAGAGGAAAGAAGGTTTCACCATCATCACAGACAGAGATTCTTTACTGTAAGAGCAGTGAGACTCACTAAACAAGTTCAAGGGGGCCTGGATGTTTTTCTGGAAAAATATAATATTTCAGGTTATGAATACTAGATTTATTGGGGATAGAACCTTGATCCAGTGATTTATTCTGATGTCTTATTGGAGTCAGGAAGGATTTTTTTTTCCTGGCATCTACCTTATAGGGGATTTACCTTCCTCTGAGTCAACATAGTAGATTTATGGATTGCTTTGATAGACTCTTGTCTTTTTTCAACCTTATCATCTATATAACTATGGCTGAAGAAATCAATTGACACTATGCTCACAGTATAATTAGATATACAGTGATCCCTCAACTTACAATGGCCTCAACATACATTAGTTTCAACATACAATGGTCTTTTCTGGACCATTGTAAGTTGAAACCAGACTCAACATACAATGTACAGACAGTCCAGATCTGTGAAACGTGTCAATGAACTGAACTGACCAATCAGAATGGGCATTCACTGGTAAAACTCCTGTATTACTAAAATGTATGCACTGCCTGGTGTCTGGCTGTGCCCCCCTACAGTACAGGGAGGTATTACATGTTCTATAATACTCTACCTGGGCCAGGATTAGCTGCTTCTCTGGACACCAGGTGAGGGAGGCCCCATGTTACTTTTTTAGGACACTGTGTGTTCTGTACAGGACCCCGAAGAAGCTCCTGTCCTCTACATAGACCAGTGCTTCCCAAGCAGGGTGCCCCCAGCTGTTGCAAAACTACAACTCCCAGCATGCCCGGACAGCCTTTGGCTGTCCGGGCATGCTGGGAGTTGTAGTTTTTCAACAGCTGTAGGCTCCCTGCTTGGGAAACACTGACATAGACAGTAATTTACAGCTCCCAGCAGATCTTTATTACTTTTATATGTAATGACTTGCTTTCTCTATATTATTTATATACTTATTTTTATTTAATTCTCACTTTTTCCTATTTTTGGATGACATTTTGGTGCCATTAGAACCAATTACCAGGTTTCCATAGAGTTCTGGTCTCAACATACAATGGTTTCAACATACAATGGTCGTCCCAGAACCGACTAATATTGTAACTTGAGGGACCACTGTATATGTTTTTTGTCTTTAGGACTATACTGGAATATTATGCAATGTGAGCCAACATATATGGGCTATTATAACCATAAGACTTGCCACCCTATCATGCTGACTTTGAGGGTTATAGAGCTGTAAGGTTTATGTCTAGTGTTGAATAACTACATTACAATCAACTGTGTTGCTTTTATTTAAAGGGTACCTCTCATCAAATAAACTTTTGATATATTTTAGATTAATGAATGTTGAATAACTTTCCAATAGCATGTTCATGAAAAATATGCATCTTTCTATTGTATTTTTCCCGATCAGTCCTGTCAGCAAGCATTTCTGACTCATGCTGGAGTCCTAAACACTCAGAGCTGCCAGCCTGCTTTGTTCACAGTCAAACAGGCTGTGAACAAAGCAGGCTGGCAGCTCTGAGTGTTCTCCTTTGTGAACAAAGCAGACCGGCAGCTCGTAGTGTTTAGGACTCCAGCATGAGTCTGAAATGCTTGCTGCCAGGACTGGTAGGGAGACCCCTAGTGGTCTTTCTTCAAAGTGGAAAATTAAATAGAAAGAAGCATATTTTTTAATAACATGAAATTGTAAAGTTATTCTGCATACATTAATCTATAATATATCAAAAGTTTTTTTGATGAGAGGTACCCTTTAATGTTATTTTAAAATCCCACGTTTACACAGTACAGATTTCTATTTGTCTATAGAACATCATTCTACCTCTATTATCCTGTGATCCTTGGTGCATATCTGCTACAGTAGTTTGCAGCAATTTAGAAGACAGAACATCTCTGTATAGAAGACAGAACATCTCTGTTCTTTTTTTAGGTACACTGATAGGTAGTGTTGAGCGGCATAGGCCATATTCGAATTTGCGATATTTCGCGAATATATGGACGAATATTCGGCATATATTCGCTAAATTCGCATATTCGCAATATTCAAGGATTATTTTCGCCTATGCGAAAATTCGCGCATGTGAAAATTAGCATATGCGAAAATTAGCATATACAAAAATTCGCATATGCGAAAAATTAGCATATGCGAAAAAATTCGCACGACAGTCTCACACAGTAGTATTAGAGTCTTCTTTACACCACACAAGCTGGAAGCAGAGAGGGATGATCACTGTGATGTGTACTGTGAAAAAAAAACAAAACGAATATTCGTAATTACAAATATATAGTGCTATATTCGCGAGCAACACTACTGATAGGTAGCATTTGGCCTGAACATGAAACATTTTCTGTATAATCTATATCTCACATCATGACACAAATAATACAAACAGTGTAAAGAATTGCTGAAATTCTGCATGAAAACATGAAGCATCTAGGCCTGTAATGACATAGTACTTTAGGTTAAAAAGACATACGCCTGTCAGGTGAAATCTTTTATCCTGAAATAAATCCACTATTTGATCCACTGGAGGATAAAGATAGAGAAAGCAAAGCTTAGTTCAGCTTGTCTTAAAAGGAGAACATTTCACCCTGATCCCATGCTGGCACTTGGACAGATCTTTGGATCAACACATTGTATTGTATTATAGTCTGTATTGTTAGGAAAATATTCAGGCATGTGCAGTTCTTGCCAGTACCGAATCTTGTGGCTGTGCGTACCTTGGTTTCGTAACAGATTATTCTGCATAGTCTCAAGGCATCTTCTTCACCTGCGGTGGGCGGCCTCGTGTTTTCTGAATCCTGAATGTTCAAACTTATTGAATTGTTTTTTTGCCATTACAATATATTTACAGGGCTCGAGTCCTGCAGGAACACACAGGAACGGCGTTCCTTTGCTTTTTCCAGAGGAGGAATGCCGTCCCTATTACACTAGTCCTGCAGGACCGGCCTCTGAATTATTCTTACCCTCCCTCCGTCTCCTACCCTGGCCCGGACTGCTAGATGCTGGAGATGTAGGACCTGTGATGATGTCACCATCATATGTTAGGGGCGGAGCTTAGCTGTGGAGGAGAGGGAAGATCGTGGTTGAAGGACCTGTGTGATGCTGTGGAGGAGGTGGGGCTGAGCTGAAGGAGAGGTCGCATGTCACCTACGGTGTCCATTTTAGGACAACATCAGCCGTCAAGCTGTATCTCGCTCATCCTTCAGCCAATACGGCGTCCTGCCTCCTCTTTCCTCTTTCAGGCATCAGCCAAAACCTTTGTTATCCTTAAGTCTGTCATATCTCAGATGAAAATGAAAGTGCTGAGTCAGCAGAGCTTCGGCAGACCTGCTAGCACAGACAGTGTGCGATTGGCTGCCAGCACAGATACTGTGATTGGTTGATGGGAGCGTAGGTGTGTGCAGTCCCGCTCCTCTCATGTACCCAGCTTTTCCCGATTCCTGCAAAACAAACCTACGCTCTCAGCTTTTCCCCTATTCCTGCAAAACCTACAGTTAAGTACTCAGCTGTAGGTTTATCAGGAATTGTTAAAAGCTGAGTACATAACTGTAGGTTTTTCAGGAATCGGGAAAAGCTGAGTACATAACTGTAGGTTTTGCAGGAATCGGGAAAAACTGAGTACATAACTGTAGGTTTTGCAGGAATCGGGAAAAACTGAGTACATAACTGTAGGTTTTGCAGGAATCGGGAAAAGCTGAGTACATAACTGTAGGTTTTGCAGGAATCAGGAAAAGCTGAGTACATAATTGTAGTTTTTGCAGGATCAGGAAAAGCTGAGTACACAACTGTAGGTTTTGCAGGAATAGGGGAAAAGCTGAGAGCGTAGGTTTGTTTAGCAGGAATCGGGAAAAGCTGGGTACATGAGAGGATTAGGGTTTGTAAGGAAGTGTGTCTAAACAGTGGAGCGGGACTGCACACCCCTACGCTACCATCAACCAATCACAGTATCTGTGCTGGCAGCCAATCACACACTGTCTGTGCTAGCAGGTCTGCCGAAGCTCTGCTCTGCTGACTCAGCACTTTCGTTTTCGTCTGAGGCATGAGAGAGTTTAGGTTGACAAAGGTTTTGCCTGACGCCTGATGTAGGAGGCGGGACGCCGTTTTGGCTGAAGGATGAGCGAGGTACAGCTGACGGATGATGCTGTCCTAAAATGGACACCATAGTGGAGGTTTGTGACAGTATGTCACCCCAGTAGTAAGGAGATTACATGTGGAGTAGGTTTGTTACAGTGTGTCACTCTTATACTCCGTAGGCAGCTGTATGCCTGTGGCCTGTAAGAATCCTTGACCCGTGCAGAATGTCAAGTTTTAGCTTGGACATTTTCGTTTTTTGTTTTTTTTTCCCGCAAACTGTGGGATGTATTCGAAATCTTGGGTGAGTTCCCACACTTTTTTTTTTCAGGACTTGACCCCTGTATATATATATCACAGAAAAAGCAGTGGCACTCCAAGTGGTGGAAGAAAGTGTTCTTTATTCTCTCCCGAGTGAAGCTACGTTTCGGCAACCTCACGTCGCCATTTTCAAGCCGAAGGCTTGAAAATGGCGACGTGAGGTTGCCGAAACGTAGCTTCACTTGGGAGTGAATAAAGAACACTTTCTTTCACCACTTGGAGTGTCAATGCTTTTTCTTTGAATATAGTCTTGTATCCCGGACCCTGATTAACAGCGGCAGGCACCCGGGCGAGTGCTGCTTTCTTGGAGTATTATATATATTATATATATGCACACATTTGCTGCCTATGTAAACAGGGGAAATCTAGATGCTCCTTTAAAAATTTTATTGGTTTCATATTCACGAGTTTCCAGCTCCTTCCTCCGTGAGAGCCCAGTGCCGGCGGCAGTGAGTGTCGCCGGTGGCGGGCAGGGGTAGTGGCAGGTCAGCAGGAAAACACACGGTCAGTGGTCTCCACTCCAAATCTACTTGCTGCCACTGCCAGTAACCGTGAAGTAGCCAAGCAGCCAGTTCAGCAGGTATGTAAATGTGCTCAGACTCAGAAGTCATAAGTACATAACTGGATGAATGGTCATGAATCATTATTTTAAAATGCTGCCAGCCTGAGCCCAAATGTGTTTATATACTCAGTCTTAGACTTTTCCAATGATGAATTATATGGAACATTCATTATTGTTAAAGGGATTATCCAGTGAAAACTAACTTCTCCCTTATCAACTTAATAGGGGATAAGTAGCTGATCGTGAGGGGTCCGTCCAAAGCTTTTCCATTTCGTGTCTCCACCCTTTGCATGCCTGCGTTATGTGATACTGACAATAGCCCTCATCTTCATGACATTGTCAAAAAGTGGAGCAAGGATAACATTAAAATGATGCCCCTTCCCTCCTGAAAATGTTTCTGTGGACCCCCATGGTCTCACATTTAGGACTGAAGCAAGAGCATCCTTGCAGACATGCATACAGTATATCAGTAGGGACTCATTAGGGTTATAGGTTGAACTTGATGGACTCTGGTCTTTTTTCAACCTTATTAACTATGTTACTATATAGTAAAATAATTTCATCTTAATATATATATATATATATATATATATGCATATATGCATATACAATAGAAAGGAACTGCTGCAGCACTCCAAAATAATGGTGAAATAACACTGGGTTTATTCCATCCAAACAGATGCAACGTTTTGGTCGCCCAATGCAGCATGCTTGAAAATGGCCGCAATGGGCGACCAAAACGTTGCATCTGTTTGGTTTGGATGGAATAAACCCACTGTTATTTCACCATCATTTTCGAGTGCTGCAGTTCCTTTCTATTGTCTATAGTAGAGCAATGGTCAGCACTATCTGAAAGGTGGTGGTGCACGAGGAAAAAAGTAATGCAATATAATAAAGGAGTTCCCAGCACTCACCGATGCAAGTAATTGATATTTTATTGTATATCCAAGTCACAGGACGCAGAGGAAGGCTAAGTGCCGAAACGCGTCCCGTGACTTGGATATACTATAAAATATCAATTGCTTGCATCGGTGAGTGCTGGGACCTCCTTCATTATATTGTATTTTTAATGTCTAGCTGCTTAGTGCTGGGGACCTAGCCGTGCGACTGCGTGCACCCACTGCATCAATATACTAAATGAGTGCTGCCCTATGCTTGATATATATATATATATATATATATATATATATATATATATATATATAAAATTAATCTGAGAATTACCTAATAATGATGCATGAGATACTTTATATGTCTTTCAGCAAGCCACTATCAAGACACCTCCATCCCCTTCACCTCCCATGGAGGAATGGGCTTCACTAAAAGCAAAACCAGACCAGACCATGCTTTGCCAACACATAGAGAAAATGGTTGAGGTAAGTAAACTATTGGTAAACAGATCTGCAAAAAATATTTCACTCAGATTTTGAGTTTGTTTAATATAGACCGACTCATGCAGATTGAAGATTATTTGCTTATCGAAGTTATACGTTTATTCTTTCGAAGGGTTGCAAATCATTGTATATTTTGCAGTACCTCTGATAAGGATGGTCCGAGGGGAGGCTTTCAAATGTGATTGACTGTGCTGCTATATATTTTGCTAAGGGTCAACACAAGAAAATATACACCACACAGGATGCTGATATACACTCTTTCTTAGCAGGAAACTCAGCTGTTCCCCAAAGAGTTCTGTTTAATACAGGAAGTAAATTTGGTTTTTACATTCAAAAAAAGAGGAGGGTTAGTTATGACATCACAATTAGCATGTTACTTTTTGATTGGTTGTTTGATTATTGTGTCCGTATATATTAGCATATCTAGTGTCCATTAATTTCTTGACAGAAGTTTCTGTTCGTCAGATATTTTGTCTTTCTACTCCTGCATGGCGTCATGGCAAGGTCTAAATCCGGAGTCACGAGTAGATAGCATTCTGATGTATATGGGTTAAGGGCTAGGGAACAAATATATTTTTCAAGCAGTAATGGCATATTAGTATATTGATCAGTCATTAGAAACATAAGGGTCATCCCTATCACCTCAAGTGATGCACTTTCTCCATCAGGGTTTACGGAGGAAAAAAACATTTTTATATACCTGCTTATCCATTGAAAATAAAAAAGGTTGCATACTAACCTCCGTTGCTCCCATGCCGCTGGCATTTAGTTTTTCAGTTGTGGTGTGGTCATCCACTTCCTCATTCTGATGACTTTTTGTGCCCGCTCAAGCCAATCACAGGGCTGGGCAAGAAGTTCCTGCCAACACAAAAGTTATCTGAAGGAGGAAGAGCAGGACCGCAGCATGAGCAGGGGGGTAAGTATGCAGGCTTTATTATGTTCAGTCCACAGAGAGGCATATAACAAAAGAAAATTCCCAGGGAAATCCCTTTCAAGAGTAAAAAATTGCAATTTATTAGATTTATTGTTACGCCGAGCGCTCCGGGTCCCCGCTCCTCCCCGGAGCGCTCGCTTCACTCTCCCCGCGGCAGCGCTCCGGTCACGTCCTCTGACCCGGGGCGCTGCGATTCCGCTGCCAGCCGGGATGCGATTCGCGATGCGGGTAGCGCCCGCTCGCGATGCGCACCCCGGCTCCCCTACCTTACTCGCTCTCCGTCTGTTCTGTCCCGGCGCGCGCGGCCCCGCTCCCTAGGGCGCGCGCGCGCCGGGTCTCTGCGATTTAAAGGGCCACTGCGCCGCTGATTGGCGCAGTGGTTCCAATTAGTGTGTTCACCTGTGCACTTCCCTATATCACCTCACTTCCCCTGCACTCCCTTGCCGGATCTTGTTGCCTTAGTGCCAGTGAAAGCGTTCCTTGTGTGTTCCTTGCCTGTGTTTCCAGACCTTCTGCCGTTGCCCCTGACTACGATCCTTGCTGCCTGCCCCGACCTTCTGCTACGTCCGACCTTGCTTTTGCCTACTCCCTTGTACCGCGCCTATCTTCAGCAGCCAGAGAGGTGAGCCGTTGCTAGTGGATACGACCTGGTCACTACCGCCGCAGCAAGACCATCCCGCTTTGCGGCGGGCTCTGGTGAATACCAGTAGTGGCTTAGAACCGGTCCACTAGCACGGTCCACGCCAATCCCTCTCTGGCACAGAGGATCCACTACCTGCCAGCCGGCATCGTGACATTTATTCACTCTATTTCAGTATATGTAGAGATGCAGCACACACTAGCATTATCATGGTTGCGTGACATTGTGTTAAAACAGTCTGCTGATGTTGCACTGTGTTAAAATAGTATGTCATTGCTCATATAATGCAAAGCAGGCTGGCGAATGTGAGGTGAGGTGGCGATGCTGTATGCATCTCTGCTCACCCACAACATTTACTGGGCAGGGTGCACTTGCCCGAGAAAAATGTTCTGTACAGTAGTGTTGGGCGCGAATATTCGCATTTCGAATTTTTATCACGAATATTGCAAATTTGCGAATTCGCGAATATTGCGAATATTTTTGCTATATATGCAAAATTACAAATAGTCACTTATTTCCGCATATGCGCATATTCCTTCTTTTCACTTGTGGGCAAATTAGAATTATGAAAATACATTTGTCAGAGATTATCAACTCACTGTTTTCTTCCTCGAATACGCGAATATACGAATTTTCACATATGCGAATATAACGAATATGTGAAATTCGCGAATATAGGACAAATATTTATCTATATATTCGCAAAATATTGCGAATTCGAATATGGCCAATGCCGCTCATCACTACTGTTGGGTGAGCAGCAATCTATGCAGTACCAAGTATCTGCTAAAACAGTGTTTTCCAAACAGTGTGCCTCCAGCTCTTGCAAAACTACAACTCCCAGCGTGCCCAAACAGCCTTTGGCTTACTGTCAGAGTACCTTTCTAACCTGTTAAGGACCAAGGGCGTACAGGTACGCCTTTGCTCCCTGGTACTTAAGAACCAAGGGCGTAGACCGGACTGGGGTCACTGCTGATATCTATCAGCAGGCACACCGTGCAAATTCTCAGGGGGGTCATGAATTCCGACGATTCCTGGTCATATGGGTCTATGGTAACCCAGTGACCCGGAAAATAAGGGGGATCGGGGTTGTCCAAGACACCCACGATCCCCCTGAAGGGATAGGAGTGAGGTGGCAGGGGTGCCACCCCTCCTATCCCTGCTATTGGTCATCTAGAAGCGACGACCAATAGCAGATCGGGGGCGGGGGGGTTAACTTTCGGTTTCCCCGTTCTGCCCACCCACAATATTCAGGCCAGATTGGGGAAACCGAGAAGGACCGGCGCCGAAGTCCACTTACCCAGAAGAGGACGGCGATGCGGCTCCCTGGATCCTATGGAAGCCTGTGAGTTGCCTAGCAACATCTGGAGGGCTACAGTTTGAGAACACTATACAGTGGTATCTAAACTGTAGCCCTCCAGATGTTGCAAAACTACAACTCCCAGCATGCCCAGACAGCTGTTTGCTGTGTGGGCAAGCTGAGATTTGCAGTTTTGCAACAGCTGGAGGGCTACAGTTTGGAGATCACTGGGCAGCCCTCCAGATGTTGCAAAACTGCAAATCCCAGCATGCCCAAACAGCTGTCTCAAATTAGGGGAAAAAAAAATTTTCTCCCAATAAAACAGTGTCTGTGATGGCGCTCTCCTCCAGAAGATCGGCGTCTTAATTGGGGCAATTAACCGACCAAAACGGACTTAGAAAATAAAAAATATTTATTTGGAGCATGTCAGTAAAACAACGCTTTTCGAAGGGCGGGACCCCCTCTTCACCATTACAGACACCGTTTTGTTGGGAGAAAAAAAAAATTCCCCTAATTTGTGACTTTCTAAGACCGTCCTCCTTCAGCTGAGAACGGGACCGGTGCCGGGTGCACTCCTCTACACACCACAGCTAGTGGTATCAAGTCTTCTATGGTGTTGTGCTCAAAGTACAACACCATCAGGTGAGCAAACCCTTTTTCAACAATACATATTGTATTCCTTAAAAGGATAATTGCGCTTAGATGCGCATCGGTTCTTTTCTGTTTTTTCTTTACATATTGCAAACAGCTGTCTCAGCATGCTGGGAGCTGTAGTTGCGTACCTCCAGCTGTTGCATAACTACATCTCCCAGCATTCCATTTGGCGATCAGTACATGCTGGGAGTTGTAGTTTTGCAACAGCTGGAGGCACACTGGTTGGAAAATACTGAGTTAGGTAACAGAACCTAACTGAAGGTTCTCCAACCAGTGTGCCTCCAGCTGTTGCAAAAGTACAACTCCCAGCATGCACGGTCTGTCAGTACATGCTGGGAGTTGTAATTTTGAAACAGCTGGAGGTTCCCCCCCCCCATGTGAATGTACAGGGTACATTCACACAGGCAGGTTTACAGTAAGTAGTGCAAACTCCTAGCGGGAAAGTCACTGTAAACCTCCACTCGTGTGAATGTACCCTAAAAACACTACACTGTGCTAACACATAATAAAGGGTAAAACACTATATATACACCCCTTACACTGTCCCCCCCAATAAAAATGAAAAAGGTATTGTACGGCAGTGTTTCCAAAACGGAGCCTCCAGCTGTTGCAAAACAACAACTCCCAGCATTTCCGGACAGCCACTGACTGTCCAGCCATGCTGGGAGTTTAGCAACAGCTGGAGGCACCCTGTTTGGGAATCACTGGCGTAGAATACCCCTATGTCCACCCCTATGCAATCCCTAATTTAGTCCTCAAATGCGCACGGCGCTCTCTTCTTTCGGAGCCCTGTCGTATTTCAAGGAAACAGTTTAGGACCACATATGGGGTATTTCCGTACTCTGGAGAAATTGCACTGCAAATTTTGGGGGGATTTTTCTCCTTTTACCCCTTATGAAAAGGATAAGTTGGGGGCTACACCAGCCTGTTAGTGTAAAAAAAAAAAAAAAAAATTACACTAATATGCTGGTGTTGCCCCATACTTTTTATTTTCACAAAGGTAAAAGGAAAAAAAGTTTCTCCTGAGTATGGAAATACCCCATATGTGGGTGCAAAATGCTCTGTGGCCGCACAACAAGGCTCAGGAGTGAGAGCACACCATGTACATTTGAGGCCTAAATTGGTGATTTTCACAGGGTGGCTGATTTACAGCGGTTCTGACATAAACGCAAAACAATAAATACCTACATGTGACCCCGTTTTGGAAACTACACCCCTCATGGAATGTAACAAGGGGTATAGTGAGCCTTAACTCCCCACAGGTGTTTGACAAATTTTCGTTAAAGTTTGATGGGAAGATGAAAAAAAAAATTTCACTGAAATGCTGGTGTTACCCTAAATTTTTCATTTTCACAAGGGAAAATAGAAAAAAGCCCACCAAAATTTGTAACCCCATTTCTTCTGAGTAAGACCCTACCCCATATGTGGATGTAAAGTGATCTGCAAGCAAACTACAATGCTCAGAAGAGAAGGAGCGCCATTGGGCTTTTGAAGAGAAAATTTGTCCGGAATTAAAGGACACGTGTGTTTACAAAGCCCCCATAGTGCCAGAACACTGGACCCCCCCCACATATGACCCCATTTTGGAAACTACACCCCTCATGTAATGTATTAAGGGGTGCAGTGAGCATTTACACCCCACATGTGTCTGACAGATTTTTGGAACAGTGGTCCGTGAAAATGAAAAATTAAATTTTTCATTTGCTCAGCCCACTGTTCCAAAGATCTGAAAAACACCAGTGGGGTGAAAATGCTCACTGCACCCCTTATTAAATTCTGTGAGGGGTCACATGTGGGGGGTCCACTGTTCTGGCACCATGGGGGCTTTGTAAACGCACATGGCCCCTGACTTCCATTCCAAACAAATTCTCTTTCTTAAAGCTCAATGGCGCTCCTCCTCTTCTGAGCATTGTAGTTCGCCCGCAGAGCACTTGACGTCCACACATGGGTATTTCCATACTCAGAAGAAATGGGGTGAAACATTTTGGGGGTAATTTTCTCCTATTACCCCTTGTAAAAATGTAAAATTTGGGGAAAAAACTGCATTTTAGTGAAAAAAACTTTTTTTTTCATTTACACATCCAACTTTAACAAAAAGTCGTCAAACACCTGTGGGGGTGTTAAGGCTCACTGGACCCCTTGTGACTTGCCTTGAGGTGTAGTTTCCAAAATGGTATGCCATGTGGGGGGTTTTCTGCTGTTCTGGCACCATAGGGGCTTCCTAAATGTGACATGCCCCCCAAAAACCATTTCAGAAAAACTCACTCTCCAAAATCCCATTGTCGTTCCTTCACTTCTGAGCCCTCTACTGCGCCCGCCGAACACTTGACATACACATATGAGGTATTTCGTTACTCGAGAGAAATTGGGTTACAAATTTTGAGAGGATTTTTCTCTTTTTACCCCTTGTAAAAATTCAAAAACTGGGTCTACAAGAACATGCGAGTGTAAAAAATGAAGATTTTGAATTTTCTCCTTCACTTTGCTGCTATTCCTGTTAAACACCTAAAGGGTTAACACACTTACTGAATGTCATTTTGAATACTTTGAGGGGGGTAGTTTTTATAATGGGGTCATTTGTGGGGTATTTCTAATAAGAAAGCCCTTCAAATCCACTTCAAACCTGAACTGGTCCATGAAAAATTCTGATTTTGAAAATTTTGTGAAAAATTTTAAAATTGCTGCTGAACTTTGAAGCCCTCTGATGTCTTCCAAAAATAGAAACATGTCAACTTTATGATGCAAACATAAAGTAGACATATTTTATTTGTGAATCAAAATATAATTTATTTGGAATGTCTATTTTCCTTACAAGCAGAGAGCTTCAAAGTTAGAAAAACGCAAAATTGTCAATTTTTTCATCAAATTTTGGAATTTTTCACCAAGAAATGATGCAAGTATCGACAAAATTTTACCACTAACATAAAGTAGAATATGTCATGAAAAAACATTCTCGGAATCAGAATGAAAGGTAAAAGCATCCCAGAGTTATTAAGGCTTAAAGTGACAGTGGTCAGATGTTCAAAAAACACTCTGGTCCTACAGTGAAAATTGGCCTGGTCCTTAAGGAGTTAAGATTAGACACATACTTCCACAGTAGACAGAGAAGACTTTTTGACCAGGTCTCTAAAGACAGTCTTGACTAAAAGGTAAATTTGTAAATATAACAAAACAATTTTGCATTCTGTTACCTTATAAAGAGACATATTTGTTTGTCAGCTGAATACATAATATTTAGTGACCCCAAAAGCCACTGATTTTCTTCCAACAGTCTGTGTTTCGACTCTTTGATGAAGATGGCGATGGACACATCTCCCAAGAAGAGTTCTGCAGTGTTCGGAGCAACTTCCCTTACCTTTGTGCCTTTGATGAGATAGACCAAAATCAGTAAGAACAAATTAACTTTTTTGTTTTTTTACCACTGAAGTATAAAAATGGTAGCAGAAATTGAACAAAGCCATGAAAATGAACAAGGTGATTCTGTGTTGGAGAATAGGGAACAAGTTGTAGAATTAGGAACCATGTGCAGCTGAGATGCTTATAAGGAAGATAATGTAATGTAACATCTTCCCATTTAGTGATTGTGCATGCTTGTTGAAAAGTGCCCAAAAGAAGCATTAATATAAAGCAAACCTTTCATATAAAAAAAATGCATCTGTAGGCAGCTTGTTATTGGGTAGGAGATGCCGAGAAGATTGATATATACCGTATATAAAATCAACAAAATAATTCAATGTTTATTCATTAATATCTTTATTCATTCTGGGCTAAGTAGTCAAGTAGGGGGTCCTGCTTGGTGATTGACAAGGGGGCAGGGATTGACAAGGCTACAAGGAGGACGGCCCTTATATATTGACCCTTATGTAAAAATTATGTTGTGCACCTTCATAAGAACACCTGCCTGATGTTAGTCCCAAAAACAAACAACAAACCAAAAAGGGATAGACGATCATTATGTTCCTACAAAAAATCCCTTACTAAGTGAATGAATACAATAATAGCCTCTTATATACAAATGGGAGTAAAGAGGGAAACCCCTCTCTTTATTCCATCTTGGGATGTGGGGAATTGAAGGTCTCATCTTTGATTCATATGAAGGAGATGGAAAAGACAACTCTATTATAGACCACTAGTTTATTCTTTATACCTGGGTCTTTATCTGAGGGCAAAATATCTGGGACCAGTGACATGACACATTAGAGGTACACCTTTTGCCTTATGTGCGTGATCTTAGCCCCCTCCCCCCTTCTATTTCCTATGATTAGTCCCCTGAAAAACTGTGTTGGTTGCATCGGGAAATGCTTCAGGACTCCACTTAGGCCAGGTTCACATTTGAGAATCTCCGGATGGAAATCTGCCGTCCAGTGCTTCTGAGTGCGGCCACCCAGAATGAATCAGTCGATGCTAGGACCGAGCAGACATTGCTGTCCCCATAGCCAGTCCCTGGTAAATCCGTTGTCAGGCCCAGCTCAGCCAGGCCAGGCTTAGTATACCGGGAGTGGCAAGGGATTCTGTCAGCAGCACTCCTGAAGAGGGTGGCAGAGAGTGGGCTCCCAGCACCGCTATAGAAGTAGCCCACATAACCATAGTCTAGCCCCTCATAGCAATTGCCGTGGTCTGCCTCTTTGTGAGGTACCTACAGCCTTATCAGCCAAACGGCTCTACAAGATGTCCGAATGGCTCTAGAAAGATATTAGGGGAGAGTTATCAAAACCTGTCGTGAGGAAAAGCTGCTGAGTTGCCCATAGCAACCAATCAGATCGCTGCTTTCATTTTTCAGAGGCCTTTTCAAAAATAAAGAAGCGATCTGATTGGTTGCTATGGGCAGCATTGCCTCTGAACAGGTTTTGATAAATCTCCATCATTTACTCCATAATATGCACCACCTACTCTGTCTATTCCCACTAGGCCCTAATCTACTTAATCTATTTCTTTCTTTATCATCAGTCTTTATTAAATCTATAAATGTTCTTTTTTTATATATATATATATATATATATATATATATATATATATACTAGCTGAGTACCCGGCGTTGCCTGGTTTTTCCTTCCTAATCCTTGTTGGGGAGGAAAATAAACAAAGGAGGAAGCTTTTGAGGAAGCTGTTGTCATATCCCAACCCCACATCCCGACCTCCTATCTCGACCTCCTATCCCGACCTCCTGTCCCGATCTCCTATCCCGTCCTCCTATCCCGTCCTCCTATCTCGACCTCCTATCCCATCCTCCTATCCCGACCTACTATCTCGACCTCCTATCCCGACCTCCTATCCCGTCCTCAAATCTCAAGCTCCTATCCCGACCTCCTATCCTGACCTCCTATCCCGACCTCCTATCCCGACCTCCTATCCCGACCTCCTATCCCGTCCTCCTATCTCAACCTCCTATCTCAATCTCCTATCCTGTCCTCCTATCCCGACCTCCTATCCCGACCTCCTATCGCGTCCTCCTTTCCCGTCCTCCTTTCTCGTCCTCATAACTCGACCTCCTATCCCATTCTCCTATCTTGAACTCCTATCCCGTCCTCCTATCCCGACCCCCTTTCCCGTCCTCATATCTCGACCTCCTATCCCGTCCTCCTATCTCGACCTCCTATCCCGTCCTCCTATCCAGACCTCCTATCCCGTCCTCACATCCCGACCTCCTATCCCGACCTCCTATTCAGACCTCCTATCCCGACCTCCTATCTCGACCTTCTATCCCGACCTCCCATCCCGACCTCATATCCCGACCCGTAATATGTGTACCAGGTATTGAAATAGCTCCAGCCTTACGGAAATCAGTGGGAACATACATTTCCCATTGATTTGCATGGTACTTTAAACAAAAACCCCAACCCTCACAAATGGGGGTAGTTAAGGGTTAAATTAACTATCCTATATTTTAAGTGGACATATAAGTAACATGTGACCAAGTATTATCGAAATATCTCCAGCCGTTTGGAATCACCTAGCCTATGTTTGTTGTTGACATATAAGTAACTTTAGCCGTTTGAAAGTTTTTGTGGAACATACACACATACATACACATGTTAGGTTTTATATATATATATATATATATATATATATATATATATATAGATATATATATATATTTATTTATTTTTTACATGTGTTCATTGTCTAATTTATCGAGCACTTATGTTAAAAAAAAACAATGTATTTTTTTTCCCCCTGGCGCCATTAGTATATTTTTGGATGAATCTGTGTGGGCTATATAAATAAAGAATTATTATTATTATTATTGTAAGAAAAAAACGGAATAACATCCAGATTTTATTGTGTATCCCTCTTTTGTTCATCTCAGCTCAGATATGACATTACAGGCTTTTCGGGTGCCCCTAACAAATGTCTCCTTTTAAAAAAAAAAAAAAAAAAAAGACACCGTTTCTATTTTCAACCACGTACGGCGGTTTTGTTATTATTTTTGTGTTGTTCCTCTGCTTAGTATTCTACCCTATATGTATTTTCATGCATCGTATTTAGACAAATGTGAAACTTCTCCGCAGGCCCTTTTTCGCTGTAAAAAATAATGCTTTATCTCTCGTGTCTTCGTGTACAGGGATGGAAAAATCAGTAAACAGGAGATGACTTCATATTTTCTGAAAGCCAGCTCGGTGTTGGATTGTAAAATGGGATTTATACACAATTTCTGCGAGAGGACATTCCTTCGGCCTGTGTCATGTCAGCACTGCGGAAATCTGGTGCGTGTCTGTGCCGTAAGATAGGTCGGCGAGAACAATAAAAGCTTTAAAACTCAGAGATTGCATTTAGAGCAGTGTTTCCCAGCCCAGGCGCCTCCAGCTGTTGCAAAACTACAACTCCCAGCATGCCCGGACAGCCGAAGGCTGTCCGGGCATACTGGGAGTTGTAGTTTTGCAACAGCCGGAGGCACCCCGGTTAGGAAACGTTCATCTAAGGAATACTTTATGGAGAGTTATCAAAACCCCTATAGAGGAAGAGTGGTGCAGTTGCCCCATAGCAACCAATCAGCGTGCTGCTTTCATTTTCCACAGGCCTCTTTAAAAAGGATAGAAGCGATCTGATTGGTTGCTATGGGCAACTGCACCGCTTGTCCTCAACACAGATTTTGATAAATCTCCCCCCAATGACCCAGATTTATGAATCTGTGTGAAACAAATATAATAGCAACCAATCACAGCTCAGATATATGTGAGACAAATATCAAAAAACATTTATGTCCCAGAAAGATTGATAAATCTGGGCCTATCTAGTGGTCCCCCAAATTATAAAGGTCTCAGGTTACAATATTTTCGGTCTTTTCTGGACCATTGTAATTCGAAACCAGACTCACCATACAATGCTACGGACAGTCAAGATCTGCGAAACGTGTCAATGGCCGGAAGAACTGACCAATCAGAATGGGCATTCACTGGTAAAACCCCTGTATTACTGAAGCGTATGCACTGACTGGTGTCTGTCTACAGGGAGGAATTACATGTTCTATTCTTTACCTGTGCCGGGGTTAGCTGCTCCTTTGGACACTATATGGGGGTAGCTCAATTTTACTTTTTTAGGACACTGTGTACTGTACAGGACCCTGAAGAAGCTCCTGTCCTCTACATAGACAGTGATTTGCAGCCTTCAGCAACTCCTTTTTACTTTTATATGCAAGGACTTGCTTTATCTAGTTATTTTTCTTTATTCCTAACTTTTTCCTATCTTTGGATGACATTTTGGGGGCTTCCAAACCAATTACCAGGTTTTCATAGAGTTATGGTTTCAACATACAATGGTTTCCAAATACAATGGTCGTCCTGGAACCCATGAATATTGTAACTTGAGGGACCACTGTATATTCAAGTTGCAAGAACCAGGACCAAGTACAAGAGCTAGAAAGTTGCTATAGTTTTGTTTGTATGACTGATACTTAACAATTTCCCTGCAGCCTTAAAGGGGTACTCCTTTGGAAAACTGTTTTTTTTTATTTTTTTTATCAACTGGTGCCAGAAAGTTAAACAGATTTGTAAATTATTTCTATTAAAAAATCTTAATCCTTCTAGTACTTATTAGCTGCTGAATACTACAGAGGAAATTATTTTCTTTTTGGAACACAGCGCTCTCTGCTGACATCATGACCACAGTGCTCTCTGCTGACATCTCTGTCCATTTTAAGAACTGTCCAGAGTAGAAGAAAATCCCCATAGCAAACATATGCTGCTCCGGACAGTTCCTAAAATGGACAGAGATGTCAGCAGAGAGCACTGAGGTCATGATGTCATCAGAGAGCACTGTGTCCCAAAAAGAAAATAATTTCCTCTGTAGTATTCAGCAGCTAATAAGTACTAGAAGAATTAAGATTTTTTAATAGAAGTAATCTACAAATCTGTTTAACTTTCTGGCACCAGTTGATATAAAAAAAAAATAAAAAAAAATTCCACCGGAGTACCCCATTAAGAGAGTCTGTTGGTAGACTTACCCTGCCCAAATGACAGGCAGCATCCAATCCTGAATAGGTCCCTCAACATTAACAGCTAATATTGCAGCCTTTCAGAGAAAAAACTTAAGTTGTGGTCCCAAGTCGTGGTCTCAGGGAAGTATCCGGTATCCAATCAGACTTGTGGCTTCTTGTCACACAGGGTCAGCTTGATTGACAGGTCTTTCCCTATACACAGAAAGACAGAAGAAACATATTCATCATGCCGAGCCAGGCTGGAAGAAGCTGAGAAGACTGCTTTCAAAACACTTACCAAGTGCTACAGCTCAGTCTCTTAAAGTGTTACTGCAATTTAAAAAAACAGATGTTGATGCCAAAATCAATGGGTGACTCAATGATGAGGACCAATCTCTGTAGATATAACCAGCAGAAACATGCAGTAGCTCCGTTCGTTTCAGTGGTTCTCAACCTTCCTAATGCTGTGACCCTTTAATACAGTTCCTCATATTGTGGTGACCCCCAACCATAACTGCAATTTTGCTACTGTTATGAATCGGTAGGCAGCAGTTCCCCCACATTAAGTATAGGCAGCAGAGTTCCCCCACATTAGGCATAGACAGCAGTTCCCCTACATTAGGTATAGGCAGCAGAGTTCCCCCACATTAGGTATAGGCAGCAGAGTTCAAACAACTGTTACGCCGAGCACTCCGGGTCCCCGCTCCTCCCCGGAGCGCTCGCTACACTCTCTCCGCTGCAGCGCTCCGGTCAGATCCACTGACCCGGGGCGCTGCGATTCTGCTTCCAGCCGGGATGCGATTCGCGATGCGGGTAGCGCCCGCTCGCGATGCGCACCCCGGCTCCCGTACCTGACTCGCTCTCCCTCGGTCCTGTCCCGGCGCGCGCGGCCCCGCTCCCTAGGGCGCGCGGGCCGGGTCTTTGCGATTTAAAGGGCCACTGCGCCGCTGATTGGCGCAGTGATTCCAATTAGTGTCTTCACCTGTGCACTTCCCTATATCACCTCACTTCCCCTGCACTTCCCTGCCGGATCTTGTTGCCATTGTGCCAGTGAAAGCGTTCCTTGTATGTTCCTAGCCTGTGTTCCAGACCTCCTGCCGTTGCCCCTGACTACGATCCTTGCTGCCTGCCCCGACCTTCTGCTACGTCCGACCTTGCTTCTGTCTACTCCCTTGTACCGCGCCTATCTTCAGCAGCCAGAGAGGTTGAGCCGTTGCTAGTGGATACGACCTGGTCACTACCGCCGCAGCAAGACCATCCCGCTTTGCGGCGGGCTCTGGTGAAAACCAGTAGTGACTTAGAACCGATCCACTAGCACGGTCCACGCCAATCCCTCTCTGGCACAGAGGATCCACTACCCGCCAGCCGGCATCGTGACAGTAGATCCGGCCATGGATCCCGCTGAAGTTCCTCTGCCAGTTGTCGCTGACCTCACCACGGTGGTCGCCCAGCAGTCACAACAGATAGCGCAACAAGGCCAACAGCTGTCTCAACTGACCGTTATGCTACAACAGTTACTACCACAGCTTCAGCAGTCATCTCCTCCGCCAGCTCCTGCACCTCCTCCGCAGCGAGTGGCCGCTCCTGGGCTACGCCTATCCTTGCCGGATAAATTTGATGGGGACTCTAAGTTTTGCCGTGGCTTTCTTTCCCAATGTTCCCTGCATCTGGAGATGATGTCGGACCTGTTTCCCACTGAAAGGTCTAAGGTGGCTTTCGTAGTCAGCCTTCTGTCCGGAAAAGCCCTGTCATGGGCCACACCGCTCTGGGACCGCAATGACCCCGTCACTGCCTCTGTACACTCCTTCTTCTCGGAAATCCGAAGTGTCTTTGAGGAACCTGCCCGAGCCTCTTCTGCTGAGACTGCCCTGTTGAACCTGGTCCAGGGTAATTCTTCCGTTGGCGAGTATGCCGTACAATTCCGTACTCTTGCTTCAGAATTGTCCTGGAATAATGAGGCCCTCTGCGCGACCTTTAAAAAAGGCCTATCCAGCAACATTAAAGATGTTCTGGCCGCACGAGAAATTCCTGCTAATCTACATGAACTTATTCACCTAGCCACTCGCATTGACATGCGTTTTTCCGAAAGGCGTCAGGAGCTCCGCCAAGATATGGACTCTGTTCGCACGAGGCGTTTCTTCTCCTCGGCTCCTCTCTCCTCTGGTCCCCTGCACTCTGTTCCTGTGCCTCCCGCCGTGGAGGCTATGCAGGTCGACCGGTCTCGCCTGACACCTCAAGAGAGGACACGACGCCGCATGGAGAACCTCTGCCTGTACTGTGCTAGTACCGAACACTTCCTGAGGGATTGTCCTATCCGTCCTCCCCGCCTGGAAAGACGTACGCTGACTCCGCACAAAGGTGAGACAGTCCTTGATGTCTACTCTGCTTCTCCACGTCTTACTGTGCCTGTGCGGATGTCTGCCTCTGCCTTCTCCTTCTCTACCGTGGCCTTCTTGGACTCTGGATCTGCAGGAAATTTTATTTTGGCCTCTCTCGTCAACAGGTTCAACATCCCAGTGACCAGTCTCGCCAGACCCCTTTACATCAATTGTGTAAACAATGAAAGATTGGACTGTACCATACGCTTCCGCACGGAGCCCCTTCTAATGAGCATCGGATCTCATCACGAGAGGATTGAACTTTTGGTCCTCCCCAATTGCACCTCGGAAATTCTCCTTGGACTTCCCTGGCTTCAACTTCATTCCCCAACCCTGGATTGGTCCACTGGGGAGATCAAGAGTTGGGGGCCCTCTTGTTCCAAGGACTGTCTAAGACCGGTTCCCAGTAACCCTTGCCGTGACTCTGTGGTTCCCTCAGTAACCGGTCTCCCTAAGGCCTATATGGACTTTGCGGATGTTTTCTGCAAAAAACAAGCTGAGACTCTACCTCCTCACAGGCCTTATGATTGCCCTATCGACCTCCTCCCGGGTACTACTCCACCCCGGGGCAGAATTTATCCTCTCTCTGCCCCAGAGACTCTTGCCATGTCTGAGTATGTCCAGGAAAATTTAAAAAAGGGCTTTATCCGTAAATCCTCCTCTCCTGCCGGAGCTGGATTTTTCTTTGTGTCCAAAAAAGATGGCTCCCTACGTCCTTGCATTGACTACCGCGGTCTTAATAAAATCACGGTTAAGAACCGCTACCCCCTACCCCTCATCTCTGAACTCTTTGATCGCCTCCAAGGTGCCCACATCTTTACTAAATTGGACTTAAGAGGCGCCTATAACCTCATCCGCATCAGAGAGGGGGATGAGTGGAAAACGGCGTTTAACACCAGAGATGGACACTTTGAGTATCTGGTCATGCCCTTTGGCCTGTGCAACGCCCCTGCTGTCTTCCAAGACTTTGTCAATGAAATTTTTCGTGATCTGCTATACTCCTGTGTTGTTGTATATCTGGACGATATCCTAATTTTCTCTGCCAATCTAGAAGAACACCGCCAGCATGTCCGTATGGTTCTTCAGAGACTTCGTGACAATCAACTCTATGCCAAAATTGAGAAATGTCTGTTTGAATGCCAATCTCTTCCTTTTCTAGGATATTTGGTCTCTGGCCAGGGACTACAAATGGATCCAGACAAACGCTCTGTCGTCTTAGATTGGCCACGCCCCTCCGGACTCCGTGCTATCCAACGCTTTTTGGGGTTCGCCAATTATTACAGGCAATTTATTCCACATTTTTCTACCGTTGTGGCTCCTATCGTGGCTTTAACCAAAAAAAATGCCGATCCCAAGTCGTGGCCTCCTCAAGCGGAAGACGCCTTTAAACGACTCAAGTCTGCCTTTTCTTCGGCTCCCGTGCTCTCCAGACCTGACCCTTCCAAACCCTTCCTATTGGAGGTTGATGCCTCCTCAGTGGGAGCTGGAGCTGTTCTTTTACAAAAAAATTCTTCCGGGCATGCTGTCACTTGTGGCTTCTTTTCTAGGACCTTCTCTCCGGCGGAGAGGAACTACTCCATCGGGGATCGAGAGCTTCTAGCCATTAAATTAGCACTTGAGGAATGGAGGCATCTGCTGGAGGGATCAAGATTTCCAGTTATTATTTACACCGACCACAAGAACCTCTCCTACCTCCAGTCTGCCCAACGGCTGAATCCTCGCCAGGCCCGGTGGTCTCTGTTCTTTGCCCGATTTAATTTTGAGATTCACTTTCGTCCTGCCGATAAGAACATTAGGGCCGATGCTCTCTCTCGTTCCTCGGATGCCTCTGAAGTTGAACTCTCTCCGCAACACATCATTCCACCTGACTGCCTGATCTCCACTTCTCCAGCCTCCATCAGGCAAACTCCTCCAGGAAAGACCTTTGTTTCTCCACGCCAACGCCTCGGAATCCTCAAATGGGGTCACTCCTCCCATCTCGCTGGTCATGTGGGCATCAAGAAATCTGTGCAACTCATCTCCCGCTTCTATTGGTGGCCGACTCTGGAGATGGATGTTGTGGACTTTGTGCGAGCCTGCACTATCTGTGCCCGGGATAAGACTCCTCGCCAGAAGCCCGCTGGTTTTCTTCATCCCCTGCCTGTCCCCGAACAGCCTTGGTCTCTGATTGGTATGGATTTTATTACTGAGTTACCCCCTTCCCGTGGCAACACTGTTATTTGGGTGGTCGTTGATCGATTCTCCAAAATGGCACATTTCATCCCTCTTCCTGGTCTTCCTTCAGCGCCTCAGTTGGCTAAACAATTTTTTGTACACATTTTTCGTCTTCACGGATTGCCTACGCAGATCGTCTCGGATAGAGGCGTCCAATTCGTGTCTAAATTCTGGAGGGCTCTCTGTAAACAACTCAAGATTAAATTAAATTTTTCTTCTGCATATCATCCCCAGTCCAATGGACAAGTAGAAAGAATTAACCAAGTCTTGGGTGATTATTTGCGACATTTTGTTTCCTCCCGCCAGGATGACTGGGCAGATCTCCTTCCATGGGCCGAATTCTCGTATAACTTCAGAGTCTCTGAATCTTCCTCCAAATCCCCATTTTTCGTGGTGTACGGCCGTCACCCTCTTCCCCCCCTCCCTACCCCCTTGCCCTCTGGTCTGCCCGCTGTGGATGAGATTTCTCGTGACCTTTCCATTATATGGAGAGAGACCCAAAATTCTCTCCTACAGGCTTCATCACGCATGAAGAGGTTCGCGGATAAGAAAAGAAGAGCTCCTCCCGTTTTTTCCCCTGGAGACAAGGTATGGCTCTCCGCTAAATATGTCCGCTTCCGTGTCCCTAGCTACAAGTTGGGACCACGCTATCTTGGTCCTTTCAAAATTTTGTGTCAAATTAATCCTGTCTCTTACAAACTTCTTCTCCCTCCTTCTCTTCGTATCCCTAATGCCTTTCACGTCTCTCTTCTTAAACCACTCATCCTCAACCGTTTTTCTCCCAAATCTGTTCCTCCCACTCCTGTTTCCGGCTCCTCGGACATCTTCTCTGTCAAAGAGATCTTAGCCTCTAAAAAGGTCAGAGGGAAAATTTTTTTTCTAGTGGACTGGGAGGGTTGTGGTCCTGAAGAGAGATCCTGGGAACCTGAGGACAACATCCTAGATAAAAGTCTGCTCCTCAGGTTCTCAGGCCCTAAAAAGAGGGGGAGACCCAAGGGGGGGGTACTGTTACGCCGAGCACTCCGGGTCCCCGCTCCTCCCCGGAGCGCTCGCTACACTCTCTCCGCTGCAGCGCTCCGGTCAGATCCACTGACCCGGGGCGCTGCGATTCTGCTTCCAGCCGGGATGCGATTCGCGATGCGGGTAGCGCCCGCTCGCGATGCGCACCCCGGCTCCCGTACCTGACTCGCTCTCCCTCGGTCCTGTCCCGGCGCGCGCGGCCCCGCTCCCTAGGGCGCGCGCGCGCCGGGTCTTTGCGATTTAAAGGGCCACTGCGCCGCTGATTGGCGCAGTGATTCCAATTAGTGTCTTCACCTGTGCACTTCCCTATATCACCTCACTTCCCCTGCACTTCCCTGCCGGATCTTGTTGCCATTGTGCCAGTGAAAGCGTTCCTTGTATGTTCCTAGCCTGTGTTCCAGACCTCCTGCCGTTGCCCCTGACTACGATCCTTGCTGCCTGCCCCGACCTTCTGCTACGTCCGACCTTGCTTCTGTCTACTCCCTTGTACCGCGCCTATCTTCAGCAGCCAGAGAGGTTGAGCCGTTGCTAGTGGATACGACCTGGTCACTACCGCCGCAGCAAGACCATCCCGCTTTGCGGCGGGCTCTGGTGAAAACCAGTAGTGACTTAGAACCGATCCACTAGCACGGTCCACGCCAATCCCTCTCTGGCACAGAGGATCCACTACCCGCCAGCCGGCATCGTGACAACAACCCCCAAGCCCCAACAAGTTTTTTCTCTGAAACGGCACAGCGTTGTTCATGATGAGTGAGCCTCTTTGGAAGCAAAAATCTACTGACAGACTCCCTTTAAAGAGGTTGTTGAGCAGTCGGACCCCCATCTTTTGGATAGGATATAGGTTCATTTTTGAAAAAAGTTCTCCTTTAAAGGGGTAGTCCAGTGGTGAAAAACTTATCCCCTATCCCAAGGATAGGGGATAAATTTGAGATTGTGGGGAGTCCGACCGCTGGGGCCCCCTGCGATCTCTCTGTACGGGGGCCAGGGTCTCCGGCCAGATAGCGGGTGTCGACCACTGCACGAAGCAGCGGCCGACACGCCCCCTCAATAGATCGCTATGGCAGAGCCGGAGATTGCCGAAGGCAGCGCTCCGGCTCTGCCATAGAGTTGTATTGAGGGGGAGTGTCGGCCGCCGCTTCGTGCAGTGGTCGACACCCGCTATCTGGCCGGAGACCCTGGGATAAGTTGTTCACCACTGGACTACCCCTTTAAGAGCACCTTATATCCAAAGAGGGGACGATGCTCATTCATTTTGAAGTAACTTTCCCAGAAGACCTCTGTGAGTTGAGGAAACAACTTAGGGAGAGAAAAAAATGGATCAGAAGCATATGACTAAGTGCAGAATGGCTTTAGAAAACACTTCGAAAGGCAGCAGGCAGTGTTCTATCCTATGTTCCAATTCAATAGTTCTAGCGCAGCTCAGAAATTTCGACATATGAGCAAGGATTGAAACGTGGAAGGTTTGCTGCATTTGTAACACACTAAAGGAAACCTAACAGGTTGTTAAAATCCTTCCAGCTCCAGCAGTATTCTGACCAAACAAAGGCGCTCATGCATAAAAACTGTTCAAAACGAATACATTTGTCAGTGTAGGCTTTAGCAACCAGTCAGGATACAGCTTCTTTTTTTTTTTTATTTTTTTTTTTTTTGGGGGAAAAAAGGAAAATCAACACTTCTTCGCCTAGAATATTTAGTATGTTTGTAGATTTTATGTTTATTATTAGGAAATGACAAAGAAAAAAAATTGGTCCTTAAGGGGCTTTTTTCATCCCATAAAGCAGTGTTTTCCCAACAGTGTGTCTCCAGCTGTTGCAAAACTACAACTCCCAGCATGCCCAGACAGCCTTTGGCTGTCTTGGCATGCTGGGAGTTGTAGTTTTGCAACAGCTCGTTTTTTTGGCGGTGGCATGAAAAGTGGATAACAAAAACATGTCCAAAAATATTGGACAAACATTTCATAAATTACACAGAAAACAAAGCAAGTGGCAGAAAAACGGCAAAAATTCCAGAAAAACAGACTTTTTTTTAAAGGGGTACTCCATTGGAAAACCTTTTTTTTTTTTTAAATAACCTGGTGCCAGAAAGTTAAACAGATTTGTAAATGACTTCTATTAAAAAATCTTAATCCTTCCAGTACTTATTAGCTTCTGAATACAGAGGAAATTATTTTCTTTTTGGAACACAGTGCTCTCTGCTGACATCATGACCACAGTGCTCTCTGCTGACATCTCTGTCCATTTTAAGAACTGTCCAGAGTAGAAGAAAATCCTAAAATGGACAGAGATGTCAGCAGAGAGCACAGTGCTCGTGATGTCAGCAGAGAGCTCTGTGTTCCAAAAAGAAAAGAATTTCCTCTGTAGTATTCAGCAGCTAATAAGTACTAGAAGAATGAAGATTTTTTAATTGAAGCAATTTACAAATCTGTTTAACTTTCTGGCAACAGTTGATTAAAAAAAAAAAAATCCACCGGAGTACCCCTTTAAGTCTGAGAGTAAGGACCACTCATAGCCTTAAATGTGTATGCCCCTTACATAAACTTGTTTCTGTGTTCATTATTTGTTCAAAACATGACTTCCCCACCCGCTTACAATTTAAATAGGCACTTTGTCATTTGAACAAACTTTGCACAGATCAATAGTTCAAGTGCATATAAGAAACTTTGTGATATATCTTATTTAACAAAAATGCTTCTTTCTCCTGTTATCAAGCTTCTTTCCTCTCCTGTGAGACTGGATTCCACTCTGAAAATCAGCTCAGGTTTCTTCTGTGTCTGCAAGACAAGCCAATGCAAATCTATAGAGGGGGAAAGGAGGGCGCTCAAAAATACCTGTGCTGGGGAGGAATTGACCAGTTGCCCATACCAACCAATCAGATTGCTTCTTTTATGTTTCAAAGGCCTTTTTAAAAATTAAAGGGGTACTCCAGTGGAAGGAAAACAATTTTTATTTTTAAATCAACTGGCGCTAGAAAGTTAAACCGATTTGTAAATTACTTCTATTAAAATAATCTTAATCCTTCCAGTACTTATCAGCTGCTGTATACTACAGAGGAAGTTGAGTTGTTCTTTTCAGCCTGACCACAGTGCTCTCTGCTGAAACCTCTGTTCATGTCAGGAACTGTCCAGAGCTGGAGCAAATCCCCATAGCAAACCTATCCTGCTCCGGACAGTTCCTGACATGGACAGAGGTGTCAGCAGAGAGCACTGTGGTCAGACAGAAAAGAACAACTGAACTTCTTCTGTAGCATGCAGCAGCTGATAAGTAATGGAATGATTAAGATTTTTTTTAATGGAAGTAATATGAATTTTTTTTTTCAACCAGCGTACCCCTTTAAAGAAGCAATCTAATTGGTTGCCCTGGGGGGGGGGGGGGGGGGGGGGCGGGGGGGTACCAGTGAATTCCTCAGAGTTTTGGCTATATGTGATCATTTTTACTATTTATAAGTAATGCTAGCATGGAAATTCTCACCTTGAATTATATTTTTTTTTTTAGAAGTTTATTAATAGTGGTGTGAATCCAGTTATATTTTATTATTAAACTTTTCTCTTTCAGATACTTGGAATATATAAGAAAGGATTGAAATGTCGAGGTAAGATTTAGGCAAAACTAAGTAAATGAAATCTGCTCACCTGCTCTGATTTACTGTACATGGCTTGAATCCCAAATATGTCGTATGAAATAACTGTAGCCAGCACTCAGGGAGCACAGGGATTACAGGGAGAAGAAGTCTAAATCGACGGGTTTCTGGCTTAATAGTCCTTACTCATTATCTAACCTGAAGCATGAGGCTGCAGTGAATATTTAAACCTGAGACAGGAAAACCGCCCTCAGTCACGTGTTTCAATATTTGCATAAGCAGCAACAAAGACATATTAAGTACATTGACTAAAAAAATATACACTCTTTTAAGAAGAATACTTATATAACCTATTCATTTAAATTGATATCATAATGTTTAGCCCTATAATATGTCTGTTACTCAGGATGGAAATCTAATGGCTCTCTTTTAAAGAAGAATGCCATGTTTTTTTTATTTTTGCCCATGCACATTCACCATCACTAGTCCTGCAGAACCATCTGTTTTATTCCAGCACAGCTGCATCCATGCTAATCATTATTGTAACTGTGTCACATGATCAGCCGTCTGATCCACATTTGATTACAGTGCTTAAAGGAGATCTCTGGTGAAAATTAACCTATATCCTATCCACAGTAAAGGGGATAAGTAGGTGATTGCAGGGGGTTCGACCGCTGGGGCCTCTCGCGATCACCGGGACGGGACCCAGTGCTCAGTAAGGAGCGTTTGCGGCAGCTGTCACATGCTCCATGTATTACTGTGGGAGCACCGGAAAGACCTGAGTACAGCTCTAAGGCATCCACAGCGCTCCCTTAGAAATGAATGGAGCATGTGCCATCTACCACTCCCTGCAATAAGGGAATCTCTCGAGGGGCCACAAAAACAATTAACTTTAGGAAGGCAAAGTTTGATCAACTCAGAGAAGCCCTTAACAATATAAATTGGGATATTGTCCTAAAAAACAAGAATACTGACACTAAATGGGAGACTTTTAAAAATATCTTAAATTCTCACTGTAAGATGTATTTACCTTATGGGAATAAAAGGGTCAGGAATAGAAGAAAACCAATGTGGAGGAATAAAAATGTTAAGGGGGCAATAAATGACAAAAGTAAAGCATTTAAACTACTAAAACAGGATGGCAGTGAAGAAGCATTAACCCCTTAAAGGACAACTGCAGCGGTATGACACTTATCCACTATCCACAGGATAGGGGATAAGTGTTTGATCGCGGGGGGTCCGACCGCTGGGAACCCCCCCCCCCCGATCTCCCTAACGGGGTGCCGCCATAAGCGCTCATGGTGAGCGCTAAGGCGTGTAGCGTCGACCTAGAGGTCGACGGTGATGCCCCGTCTCCTCCCCGTCCCCATACAGTTCTATGGGGGATGCGGGGAGGCACGAATGCTGCCTCCCCGCCTCTCCCATAGAGGTGTATGGAGGAGGCGTGCCGGCTGCAACGTCATGCTGCGGCTGGCACGCCCCCTGCACGGGAGAGCCGCGGCCCTGTACAGGAGATTGCCGGGGGCCCCAGCAATCGGACCCCCCGCGATCAAACACTTATCCCTTATCTTGAGGATAGGGGATAAGTGTTTGTAACGCTGCAGATGTCCTTTAAGGACGGACCCATTTTTTACCTCTATGATCAGGCTCTTTTTTTTTTTTATTTGACTTGTATCTCTTTAAATGGCAATAACTTTAGAACACTTTTTCTGAGCGGAGCGATTCGGAGATTGTTTTTTCGTGACATATTGTACTTTATATAAGTGGTGCTTTTTTGTTGACATATGCTGAATTTTTTGTGAAAAACTTTTTTTTTTATGGTGTACACTGTGCGCTAAAAGTGATATTTATTCTGTTGGTCAGTGCGATTATGGCGATACCCATTGTATATCACTTTCTATGTTCTTTTTCCTTTTCTGAGCAAAATTCTTTTTCTGCCATTCATTTCCCAACAGCCGTAACTTTTTTTTTCCGTCCGACGCCATTGAGTAAGGGCTTATTTTTTGTGGGATGAGCTGTACTTTTTATTGATATCATTTTTGTGCTACGTGCTTCCTTTTTATCTTTTTTATTCCGCTATTTGAACCAAAATTGGCAATTTTTCTTACGGCATTCACCATGCGGGATAATTTACATTATAGTTTTATAGTACACATCATTACGGATGTGGCAATACCTATTATGTATATGATTTGTGTTTTTGATCTTTTTTGGTGATAATACAGGGCTTTTATTGGGAAAGGGGCATTTTTTTTATTTTAGCACAGTATGACCTGATGAGCTGCACACACTACAGCCTGTGCGATCCAGCATCTGGCTGGATCTCACAGGCTTTCGTAGCAGGCAGACAGGAGGTCATGATCTGACCTCCTGCTGCCATAGCAACCAACGGCGATCGTATCGCGGCGCCACCGTCGGTGAACACGGGGAGAGCGCTCCCCCGGTCAACACCATAGATGCCGTTATCAGGATTGATCACGGCATCTAGGGGGTTAATGCTGCCGGGACCGGCGTGATCGCGGCTCCGGCAGCTGCGGCGGGACTCCGGCTGTGATTAACAGCCAGGTCCCGTCGCTGATCTCTTGCGCTGCCTGCGGCAGCGCTGGAGATCGCTGGGGCGTATGCATACGTCCAAATGCGCGAACGTGTCGGATGCTTGGATGTATGCATACGTCCTATAGCGGGAAGGGGTTAAAAAGTTATAGAGAAATATCTAGAATATGTAAAAGAACTGATAAAAAACGCAAAAGTAGACACAGAAAGACTCATTGCCAAAGAGAGTAAAACTAACCCCAAAAAGTTCTTAACCTATATAAATAGCAAAAAGGTTAGAATTGAAAGTGTAGGCCCATTAAAAAATGATGAGGAAGAAATTATAGACGGGGATCAGGAAAAAGCAAATATATTAAACAAATTCTTCTCCACTGTATTCATAGAGGAAAACTACATGTATCTCTTTAAATGGCAATAACTTTAGAACACTTTTTCTGAGTGGAGCGATTCAGAGATTGTTTTTTCGTGACATATTGTACTTTATATAAGTGGTGCTTTTTTGTTGACATATGCTGAATTTTTTGTGAAAAACTTTTTTTTTTATGGTGTACACTGTGCGCTAAAAGTGATATTTATTCTGTTGGTCAGTGCGATTATGGCGATACCCATTGTATATCACTTTCTATGTTCTTTTTCCTTTTCTGAGCAAAATTCTTTTTCTGCCATTCATTTTCCAACAGCCGTAACTTTTTTTTTCCGTCCGACGCCATTGAGTAAGGGCTTATTTTTTGTGGGATGAGCTGTACTTTTTATTGATATCATTTTTGTGCTACGTGCTTCCTTTTTATCTTTTTTATTCCGCTATTTGAACCAAAATTGGCAATTTTTCTTACGGCATTCACCATGCGGGATAATTTACATTATAGTTTTATAGTACACATCATTACGGATGTGGCAATACCTATTATGTATATGATTTGTGTTTTTGATCTTTTTTGGTGATAATACAGGGCTTTTATTGGGAAAGGGGCATTTTTTTTATTTTAGCACAGTATGACCTGATGAGCTGCACACACTACAGCCTGTGCGATCCAGCATCTGGCTGGATCTCACAGGCTTTCGTAGCAGGCAGACAGGAGGTCATGATCTGACCTCCTGCTGCCATAGCAACCAACGGCGATCGTATCGCGGCGCCACCGTCGGTGAACACGGGGAGAGCGCTCCCCCGGTCAACACCATAGATGCCGTTATCAGGATTGATCACGGCATCTAGGGTGTTAATGCTGCCGGGACCGGCGTGATCGCGGCTCCGGCAGCTGCGGCGGGACTCCGGCTGTGATTAACAGCCAGGTCCCGTCGCTGATCTCTTGCGCTGCCTGCGGCAGCGCTGGAGATCGCTGGGGCGTATGCATACGTCCAAATGCGCGAACGTGTCGGATGCTTGGATGTATGCATACGTCCTATAGCGGGAAGGGGTTAAAAAGTTATAGAGAAATATCTAGAATATGTAAAAGAACTGATAAAAAACGCAAAAGTAGACACAGAAAGACTCATTGCCAAAGAGAGTAAAACTAACCCCAAAAAGTTCTTAACCTATATAAATAGCAAAAAGGTTAGAATTGAAAGTGTAGGCCCATTAAAAAATGATGAGGAAGAAATTATAGACGGGGATCAGGAAAAAGCAAATATATTAAACAAATTCTTCTCCACTGTATTCATAGAGGAAAACTACATGTATCTCTTTAAATGGCAATAACTTTAGAACACTTTTTCTGAGTGGAGCGATTCAGAGATTGTTTTTTCGTGACATATTGTACTTTATATAAGTGGTGCTTTTTTGTTGACATATGCTGAATTTTTTGTGAAAAACTTTTTTTTTTATGGTGTACACTGTGCGCTAAAAGTGATATTTATTCTGTTGGTCAGTGCGATTATGGCGATACCCATTGTATATCACTTTCTATGTTCTTTTTCCTTTTCTGAGCAAAATTCTTTTTCTGCCATTCATTTTCCAACAGCCGTAACTTTTTTTTTCCGTCCGACGCCATTGAGTAAGGGCTTATTTTTTGTGGGATGAGCTGTACTTTTTATTGATATCATTTTTGTGCTACGTGCTTCCTTTTTATCTTTTTTATTCCGCTATTTGAACCAAAATTGGCAATTTTTCTTACGCCATTCACCATGCGGGATAATTTACATTATAGTTTTATAGTACACATCATTACGGATGTGGCAATACCTATTATGTATATGATTTGTGTTTTTGATCTTTTTTGGTGATAATACAGGGCTTTTATTGGGAAAGGGGCATTTTTTTTATTTTAGCACAGTATGACCTGATGAGCTGCACACACTACAGCCTGTGCGATCCAGCATCTGGCTGGATCTCACAGGCTTTCGTAGCAGGCAGACAGGAGGTCATGATCTGACCTCCTGCTGCCATAGCAACCAACGGCGATCGTATCGCGGCGCCACCGTCGGTGAACACGGGGAGAGCGCTCCCCCGGTCAACACCATAGATGCCGTTATCAGGATTGATCACGGCATCTAGGGGGTTAATGCTGCCGGGACCGGCGTGATCGCGGCTCCGGCAGCTGCGGCGGGACTCCGGCTGTGATTAACAGCCAGGTCCCGTCGCTGATCTCTTGCGCTGCCTGCGGCAGCGCTGGAGATCGCTGGGGCGTATGCATACGTCCAAATGCGCGAACGTGTCGGATGCTTGGATGTATGCATACGTCCTATAGCGGGAAGGGGTTAAAAAGTTATAGAGAAATATCTAGAATATGTAAAAGAACTGATAAAAAACGCAAAAGTAGACACAGAAAGACTCATTGCCAAAGAGAGTAAAACTAACCCCAAAAAGTTCTTAACCTATATAAATAGCAAAAAGGTTAGAATTGAAAGTGTAGGCCCATTAAAAAATGATGAGGAAGAAATTATAGACGGGGATCAGGAAAAAGCAAATATATTAAACAAATTCTTCTCCACTGTATTCATAGAGGAAAACTACATGTATCTCTTTAAATGGCAATAACTTTAGAACACTTTTTCTGAGTGGAGCGATTCAGAGATTGTTTTTTCGTGACATATTGTACTTTATATAAGTGGTGCTTTTTTGTTGACATATGCTGAATTTTTTGTGAAAAACTTTTTTTTTTATGGTGTACACTGTGAGCTAAAAGTGATATTTATTCTGTTGGTCAGTGCGATTATGGCGATACCCATTGTATATCACTTTCTATGTTCTTTTTCCTTTTCTGAGCAAAATTCTTTTTCTGCCATTCATTTTCCAACAGCCGTAACTTTTTTTTTCCGTCCGACGCCATTGAGTAAGGGCTTATTTTTTGTGGGATGAGCTGTACTTTTTATTGATATCATTTCTGTGCTACGTGCTTCCTTTTTATCTTTTTTATTCCGCTATTTGTACCAAAATTGGCAAATTTTTTAGCATTCACCATGCGGGATAATTTACATTATAGTTTTATAGTACACATCATTACGGATGTGGCAATACCTATTATGTATCTGATTTGTGTTTTTGATCTTTTTTGGTGATAATACAGGGCTTTTATTGGGAAAGGGGCATTTTTTTTATTTTAGCACAGTATGACCTGATGAGCTGCACACACTACAGCCTGTGCGATCCAGCATCTGGCTGGATCTCACAGGCTTTCGTAGCAGGCAGACAGGAGGTCATGATCTGACCTCCTGCTGCCATAGCAACCAACGGCGACCCGCGATCGTATCGCGGCGCCACCGTCGGTGAACACGGGGAGAGCGCTCCCCCTGTCAACACCATAGATGCCGTTATCAGGATTGATCACGGCATCTAGGGGGTTAATGCTGCCGGGACCGGCGTGATCGCGGCTCCGGCAGCTGCGGTGGGACTCCGGCTGTGATTAACAGCCAGGTCCCGTCGCTGATCTCCTGCGCTGCCTGCGGCAGCGCTGGAGATCGCTGGGGCGTATGCATACGTCCAAATGCGCGAACGTGTCGGATGCTTGGATGTATGCATACGTCCTATAGCGGGAAGGGGTTAAAAAATTATAGAGAAATATCTAGAATATGTAAAAGAACTGATAAAAAACGCAAAAGTAGACACAGAAAGACTCATTGCCAAAGAGAGTAAAACTAACCCCAAAAAGTTCTTAACCTATATAAATAGCAAAAAGGTTAGAATTGAAAGTGTAGGCCCATTAAAAAATGATGAGGAAGAAATTATAGACGGGGATCAGGAAAAAGCAAATATATTAAACAAATTCTTCTCCACTGTATTCATAGAGGAAAACTAAATGCCAGGTAAAATACAGCGAGATAAGGTAAACTCCCCAGTACAGGTCACCTGTCTAACCCAGGAAGAAGTACAGTGCCGCCAACAAAAAATCTAAATAGACAAATCACCAGGCCCAGATGGCATTCACCCCCCTCAAGGACTCTATAGTGACAGGGTCTGTTCCCCAGGACTGGCCCATGGCAAATGTGGTGCCAATATTTAAAAAGGGGTCAAAAGGTGACCCCGGGAAGTATAGACCTGTTAGTTTAACCTCCGTTGTATGTAAATTGTTTGAGGGTTTTTTAAGAAATGCTATTTTGGAATATCTTGATAAAAATAAATGTATGACTCCATATCAGCATGGCTTTATGAGGGATCGGTCCTGTCAAACTAACCTGATCAGCTTTTATGAGGAGGTGAGCTCCAGACTGGACCAGGGGGAATTGCTGGATGTTGTATATCTTAATTTTTCAAAGCATTTGATACGGTACCAATAAAAGGTTGGTGCATACAATGAGAGGGATTGGGCAGGGGGAGAATGTGTGCAAGTGGGTAAGTAACTGGCTCAGTGATAGGAAACAGAGGGTGGTTATTAATGGTACTTATTCTGATTGGGTGACTGTTACTAGTGGGGTACCACAGGGGTCCGTCTTGGGTCCTGTCCTATTTAATATATTCATTAATGACCTTGTTCAGGGGCTGAATAGTAAAGTAGCAATCTTTGCAGATGATACTAAACTCTGTAAAGCAGAGAACACAATAGAGGACAGTGCATTGTTACAAATGGATCTGGATAGGTTGGAGGTTTGGGCTGGGAAGTGGTAGATGAGGTTCAACACTGATACATGTAAGGTAATGCACATGGGGAAGAATAATCCAGGCTGGTATTATGCATTAAATGGGAGTACACTTGGGACGACTGACATGGAAAAGGACTTAGGAGTCTTAGTTAATAGTAAATTTAGCTGTAGTGACCAGTGTCGGGCAGCTGCTGCCAAGGCAAATAAAATCATGGAGTGCATCAATAGGGGCATAGATGCCCACGACAAGGAAATAATTCTACCATCTGTACAAATCACTAGTCAGACCACACATAGAATACTGTGTACAGTACTGGCCACCAGTGTACAAGAAAGATATAGTGGAGCTGGAGAGGGTTCAAAGATGGGAAACCAGGGTAATACGGGGAATGGGAGGACTACAGTACCCAGAAAGATTATCAGAATTAGGGTTATTTAGTTAAGAAAACAAAAGGCTTAGGGGCAACCTAATAACTTTATATAAATATATCAGGGGGCAGTACAGAGATCTCTCCCATGATCTATTTATACCCAGGACTGTATCTATAACAAGGGGGCATCCTCTACATCTAGAGGAAAGAAGGTTTCTACACCAGCACAAATAGGAGTTCTTTACTGTAAGAGCAGTGAGACTGTGGAATTCTCTCCCGGAGGAGGTGGTCATGGTGAACTCTGTAAAAGAGTTCAAAAGGGGTCTGGATGCATTTTTGGAGAGTAATAACATTACTGATTATGTATACTAGATTTATAGGGACAGAGGGTTGATCCAGGGATTTATTCTGATGCCATATTTGGAGTCGGGAAGGAATTTTTACATCTAGTATGAGGGTTTTTTGCCTTCCTCTGGATCAACTCAGTAGGGACTCAATAGGATTATAGGTTGAACTTGATGGACTCTGGTCTTTTTTCAACCTTATAAACTATGTTACTAAGAACACCGGGGTCCCGCCCTGGAGATCGCAGAGGGCCGCATCGGTTAGACCGCTTGCGGTATCTAGGATGGGACCCCGGTGCTCTTAGTGAGGAGCACGTGTCGTCTACCGGTAGCGATCTTACCAATCCCCCCCCCGTGATATCAGCTACTTATCGCAAGAGTACTAATTTAATGTGTCAGAGCAATAAGTCAATCCTGGATCAGCTGACTTCTTGTTAACTACAAAATGATAAAATCAGTCCTGCTTGCTCACGGACCAGATATTTCGCCCCCCCCCCCCCAAAAATATTTAGCACCTTGAGTAAGACCATTCATCAAAACTGCCTAATTATATGACAAAGTGCAAAGGCAATGGATTCATGAGAACTGTAGCGAGGATTAGGAAATAATTTCAGTAGGGAATAGCAATCAGTATGGCTGCAAACCCATGCATGCTACATCAGCTAAAACTGGTAAGCACAAGAACCTCTACAGTAGTCTCCAATACTATCCCAAGCTGCACAATATAAGCGGATAAAAAAAAAAATCACACACTGCTTCTTTAAGTTAGGGTGCATTCACACTGTTATTGCTGTCGGTTTCACGCATACATTTTATGGGAAAAACGTTTGTTAACAGATGCTAAAAATTGATGATGCTCTATGCCATAACGTGCCTTGCATTATAAAAAAAATAAGTAATAATGAATACTTTTTTTTTTAGCTCACACAATATTTTTTTGAAAAAAAAAAAAAGGAAACTGTGAAAGAACCGCAGTGTAAACCCACTACAATATCCTCCCCACTGTGGTCTATTGACCCTTTCAATCCCAAAAGTGGAGAGAGGAGACATGCCTAGAGGAAGGAAGGGGCTCCTTCCCGAATATGTTTTGCTATATAAATAACAACTATTGCACCAGAGTTTGTAAACAATAGAGATGAGCGAACTTACAGTAAATTCGATTTGTCACGAACTTCTCGGCTCGGCAGTTGATGACTTATCCTGCATAAATTAGTTCAGCTTTCAGGTGCTCCCGTGGGCTGGAAAAGGTGGATACAGTCCTAGGAGACTCTTTCCTAGAAATGTATCCACCTTTTCCAGCCCTCCGGAGCACCTGAAGGCTGAACTAATTTATGCAGGATAAGTCATCAACTGCCGAGCCGAGAAGTTCGTGACGAATCAAATTTACTGTAAGTTCACTCATCTCTAGTTAACAACATGGAAGCTATAACAGGTCATAAAGTGCTTTATTATAGGCAGATTCATAGGAAAAATTTCCATAGCCGTCCAACTCATTTGCTTGCAGAAATCCATGTTGCCACCAAAACAACGATCACACAAAGGCAACTGGTTTTCAGCAGCAAAGCATTCTGATACAAATCTTATTCAAGATGTAAAAATGTTCAATATTATACTCCGCATTCTAACAGGCTACTACTAGTATAAAATGAAAATGAATTCTATACATTAGAAATCATTAATTGTATTTTTTTTTACAGATCCAGTAATAAAACATTGATTTACAATATGTAATATGGTGATTTTTTCATATGGGGATCTATATTCTAATAAGTACCGTATTTTTCTCCGTATAAGACACTTTTTCTTCCCCAAAACTGGGCGGGAAAAGTTGGTGCGTCTTATACGGCGAATACACACACCTATCACGGCGGTCCCTGCGGCCATCAACGGCCGGGACCCGCGGCTAATACAGTACATCACCGATCGCGGTGATGCCCTGTATTAACCCTTCAGATGTGGCGTTCAAAGCTGCGTCTGAAGCGAAAATAATACTAACCCGGCTGTTCAGTCGGGCTGTTCGGGACCACCGCGGGGAAATCGTGGCATCCCGAACAGCTTACAGGACACCAGGAGGGACCTTACCTGCCTCCTCGGTGTCTGCTCCGTGCCGGGATCCCTGGCCGGTGCTCTCCCTCGTCGTCATCACGTCATCGCGCACGCCGTCCCGTCATCCAATAGGAGCGGCATGCGTAGCGGCGTGCGTAGCGACGTCATGGCGGCGACGGAGAGCGAGGATACCGGCCAGCAGAGACGTTCCCGAGCGACAGGGACACCCCGGGGACGCGGTGACAGCGGTGGAGGGTGACATCCAGGGCAGCGGTGATGAGCGGTGACGGATCCGGAGCGGCAGGGACACGTTAGTACTACCTCCTATACCAGTGGTCTTCAACCTGCGGACCTCCAGATGTTGCAAAAATACAACTCCCAGCATTCTGGGAGTTGTAGTTTTGCAACATCTGAAGGTCCACAGGTTGAAGATTACTGTCCTATACTTTACACTGTATTTGGTTCAGCATCTCAGGGAGGAAGGATGATCGCAGCGGGTGTCAAGAGTGACACACGATGTGATCTGTCCTTAACTGCAGGTACTACTGCTCCCAACATGGAGCACACTCTGCTCCATGCTGGGAGCTGTACTACCTGTATTAATAGACAGATAGCAGCGAGTGTAACTTCTGACACCCGCTGCGATCCTCCTGTATAATGTATAGATGCAGTCGGCCACTCTTCTATGGTCCTCTGCACTGACATATATATACACCTATTCATATTTACCGCATAGAGCTGTGATTGGCCAGATGGTTCCAGCCAATCACAACTCTCTGTGGGAAATATTAATAAGTGTTTATGTATGTCAGTGAAGGGGACCATAGAAGAGTGGCCGCCCACATCTAAACATTATAAAGGAGGATCATAGTGGGTGTCAGAAGTGACACGGGTGATCTGTCAACTAGTACAGGTACTACTACTCCCATCATGAATCAGTGTGTTCCATGCTAGGAGTAGTAGTACTACCTAACAAATGGAAGAAAAAAAAGTGAAAAACACACACACACTACATTTTTATTATTGTCGCTACATTTTTAGTGCCCTGCCCGCCCACATAAATTGATCCCTGTTTAAAAATTAATTTAAAAAAAAATGTATAATTAAGATAAAAATAAAAAAAATTCCATCACTACTGTATCTTTTTAAATATTTTTTTTATTGTACCCTACAAAATGTTATTAAAAAAGGTATCTCCATCACTTTTTTGGATCGCTAAAGTCCAAAAAAGAATAAAAACCGTCTGAAAAAACACCAAAGTTAAAACCCACATGTTGTTTTTCTTGGCGTTAGACTTGTATGGGAGAAAAATGCCACGATTTCAGGAAAAAAAACATATTTGGACATATTTAAGTAAGTGACCCCTCCTGGGACTTCTGTTCACCCACACTATAGCACAGTCTAGTGTGGGTTTAGTGTGGGTGAACAGGCTGACAATTTTCCTTTAAAGGAGTACATTTTTGGGGGGGTTTCAAATCAACTGGTGCCAGAAAGTTAAACAGATTTGTAAATTACTTCTATTTAAAATATGAATCCTTCCAGTAGTTGTCAGCTTCTATATGCGCCAGAGGAAGTGATTAATTTTTTTCAGTTTGACCACAGTGCTCTCTGCTGACACCTCTGTCCATATAAGGAACTGCCCAGAGCAGGAGAGGTTTGCTATGGGGATTTGCTCCTACTCTGAACAGTTTCTGACATGGACAGAGGAGGCAGCAGGGAGCACTGTGGTCAGACTGAAAAAAAAATGCTAAACTTCCTCTGGAGCATAGAGCATCTGATAAGTACTGCAAGGATTAAAAATTATTTTTTTTTTAATAGAAGAGAATTACAAATCTGTATAACTTTCTGGAGCCAGTTGATATGAAAAATAGTTTTCCAATAAAGTACCCCTTTAACCCCTTAAGGACCAAGGACGTACCGGTACGTCCTTGGTCCTGCTCTTCTGATATAACGCGGGGTTACACAGTAACCCCGCGTCATATCATGGCGGGCCCGGCGTCATAGTGAAGCCGGGACCCGCCTCTAATAGCGCGCAGCGCCGATCGCGGCGCCGCGCGCTATTAACCCTTTAGCCGCGCGCTCAAAGCTGAGCCGCGCGGCTAAAAGTGAAAGTGAAAGTTCCCGGCTAGCTCAGTCGGGCTGTTCGGGATAGCCGCGGCTAATCGCGGCATCCCGAACAGCTGACAGGACAGCGGGAGGGCCCCTTCCTGCCTCCTCGCTGTCCGATCGCCGAATGACTGCTCAGTGCCTGAGATCCAGGCATGAGCAGTCATGCGGCAGAATCGCTGATCACTGGTTTCTTATGAGAAACCAGTGATCAACATAGAAGATCAGTGTGTGCAGTGTTATAGGTCCCTATGGGACCTATAACACTGCACAAAAAAAGTGAAAAAAAAAAGTGAATAAAGATCATTTAACTCCTCCCCTATTAAAAGTTTGAATCACCCCCCTTTTCCAATAAAAAAAAAAAACACAGTGTAAATAAAAATTAAAATAAACATATGTGGTATCACCGCGTGCGGAAATGTCCGAATTATAAAAATATATCATTAATTAAACCGCTCGGTCAATGGCGTGCGCGCAAAAAAATTCCAAAGTCCAAAATAGTGAATTTTTGGTCACTTTTTATATCATTTAAAAATGAATAAAAAGTGATCAATAAGTCCTATCAATGCAAAAATGGTACCGTTAAAAACTTCAGATCACGGCGCAAAAAATGAGCCCTCATACCGCCCCATACACGGAAAAATAAAAAAGTTATAGGGGTCAGAAGATGACAATTTTAAACGTATTAATTTTCCTGCATGTAGTTATGATTTTTTACAGAAGTCCGACAAAATCAAACCTATATAAGTAGGGTATCATTTTAATCGTATGGACCTACAGAATACATATCAGGTGTCATTTTTACCGAAAAATGTACTACGTAGAAACGGAAGCCCCCAAAAGTTACAAAACAGCGTTTTTTTTTTCAATTTTGTCGCACAATGATTTTTTTTCCCGCTTCACCATAGATTTTTGGGCAAAATGACTGACGTCATTACAAAGTAGAATTGGTGGCGCAAAAAATAAGCCATCATATGGATTTTTAGGTGTAAATTTGAAAGAGTTATGATTTTTTAAAGGCAAGGAGCAAAAAACGAAAATGCAAAAACGGAAAAACCTCCGGTCCTTAAGGGGTTAAAACAAGTTTTAACTAGGGAAACCTGTTTGAGTGAAACAAATCAGTGAAAACGTAATTAAGTGTTAATAAAGAATTGAAAACATTTCTATGATGTAGCATTTGTTGAGGATATAACAGTATTTGGTATAACATATAGAAGACAACACTAGCTTTTTGTCTTAGCAGTAACATTCTAGTTTAAACAAAAGTGTTCAGAAAAAATTAGGGAACTAGGGAAAAGCAGTTTTTACAAAGACGTTTGGTCAAAACTAGTTTTCACTAGGGAAAAGCAGTAATTTCTAGTTTTTACAAAGGGGTTTAGTCCATATTGGTTTTCACTTGGGAAAACTAGCCATCATGCCCCCTCCCATAGACTTGCATTGAGGGGACAGGCGTGACATAATGAGGGGGCAGGGCTATGACGTCAGGCTCCACCGTTCTGAACAGTTTGTTTCAAACGCTGAGCAGTGGAGTACCCCTTTAAGTCACCTTATGCTGGGTAACCCCATTAACATAGGATGAGAACGCTGCACCTGACAAAAATCTCATCTGGGCTTGTCATCAAAATTCCTCAGTAGTGTAGCCCCATGCTTTGGGTCTGTACTTTCTAGAAATCAGATTTGTGTCAGGAACGTCAACATACACAACAATTTGTTATTGCTCCAATGCATCACAGATAAAATAAAGCACCTTTAGTAGACATTTGTGTCTTCTGGCGGTACAAACCTTATGAAAGTCTAACCTCTAACCCCACTTACTACTGCGACCTATCCCAGAGGTTTTTTTTTAGGACTATTTCATATTGTGAGTTTATTATGATGATAATATACGAACAAATCCTGACTGGTATTGTTACCTAAGGTGCACCGTACTGTATATTGTTAAAGGGGTATTCCCATATTAGTGTTTAGATGTACATTTTTCAAAAAATAAAAAACCTATTTATCTGCTCCTGTAGTTTTTCTCAGTCCATCTTCCTTTTTTTCTGCTGGTTGCCTGGAGTTTTGACCATCGCTGCTAACTTGCAGTGATAGAAGCGCTTGTGCAGAGCCCCGTCTTGTGTTCCTGGCCGGAGCTAGTGTGCCTGTGTCATGAAGTGCTCTTCAGGTCCCATCCTTTCTCCATAGACCTTAATTGGAGGGGTAATGGTTAATGTCACCATTCAAATGCTTGCCTGATCCGTCTATCAGGCCGTCCCTCATTGGGAACACTGCAGGGAAGATAGGTAAATTCCATTATGGGAATACCCCTATCACTGGACAATATCAGATATAAAAAGTTTTTATATGTTGTACATCTTTGCAAAACATTAACCTTTTTTTTTTATATACTTTTTAAAAACATATTTATTTCCTTTTTGTAGATAAATAATGGCTTATACGAAAAACTCCACTAGGGGTTCCTATACTGTCCAGAACATAATCATTTCTGGCTGCAACACAATCTTTGTCCAAGCTGAAGCAGAGCCTGAGACAAAGTCCAGTAAGTGAGGGTGGGCTAGCACTCCTCTGTGCTCACTCCTGTCATATCAGACTGCAGCATAAAATCCAAGAGGAGGGGTTTACAGAGCAGCCTGCAGTGTTTGGATAAATAGATCCAGCACAGTACAGCAGACTCAGGGAGGAACATGAGTCATGCAGAGTGAGAACACGCCCCCTCCAGAGCACAGATTGACAAACCAAGTGAGCAAGAGAGAGAATGTATTTGTGAAAGAAATATAGGTGATAGACACATACAAATTATAAATTCATGATCAGGATTAGGTACTGAGCAATATATAAAATTTTGTTTTTTTGTGGGATATGACAGGTACTCTTTAAGTTCGACAGTGTCTCATCTGCATATATAGTGTCATATTGGGATACAGAGCATCTTATTCCTATGTTAATCATTGGCCGACAGATCCAGAGATATGGTATGAGTTTGTGGGTGTTTGTGACTTAATAGTTTGCAGCCTAGCAAAAGAAAACACTAATCTACTCCTGTGATTCCTTTCTTTTGCAGCCTGTGGGGTCACTTGTCACAAGCACTGTAAGGATCGTCTCGCTGTAGAGTGCAAGAAAAGAACTAAAAGTGTCAATGAGAAGCGGGAAAGTTCTCACCAGGGGCGACATTTTTCCTTCACTCTTCCAAGATCGTTCAAGAGATCCTCTTTACCGGCAGGTAGTTCACCATACCTAACCCATATCATTTTATGCCACTGGTATCCCTTCATTTAGGGGAGGGTCACACGCATCACATCCGCAGCAGAAAATCCACAGCGGATTATGTTGCCATCCACAGAATTCAAAGGGTTCTGCTTGCAGAATTTATACTGCAGGATTTTAGCTGTGGAAAAATCTCTTCGGATGTTCGACTTGTGACCTCATTCTAAAGGAGTATTCCAGTGAGAATAATTAACAGCTAAATAAGTCCCATGCCCAAATCTATTTAATATTGTAATATTCTTGTGTTTTAAAAACTCAAACTGTATACCAGTATACTCAACCCCCCCCCCAGAAGCTGTGTACGGCTCTTATTATCCTGCATGTCTTGCCCAGCAGCTTGTATTCGCAGCACGCTCCACCTCCCTTTCTAGGCTCAAAGCGCCCCAGCGTGACAGTCTTTTTTAAGATGACTAAAAATATAAAAGAGCGCTCCATAGCGTAAAACCGACTGGGTAGGTATTGGTAGAAGGATTCTTTTTAAAGTCTCTTACCCCAGGTGGTTGTGTGAGCTCACACACAACAATGGACAGCGTGTAAGGATTGTTAGAGCCCGGTCTGCAGCCTCCCAACCAAGTAGATAGAGACAAATGGACTTCAAAGGTGCGGTGAGTCTTTTGCGGCGCTGACTCGGAACAGGCACATCAGGTGAGTATAAAAGGTTTATTAAAATACAACGCGTTTCAATGCACATGCGCGGCTTCATCAGGCTTCATCAGGCACCTTTGAAGTCCATTTGTCTCTTTTTTAAGATGAATCTGTGATGTGAATTCCCACTTAGGCTATGTTCACTTGGTAAAATTCCAGAGGAATGTTCCGCACGGACATTTTGCTGCAGCAGTTATTTCAACAGAATTCTGTTGTGCTGCGCACACTGCAGTATTTCTGCGGCAGATTACTCTGCCGCGGAAATCCTGATTCCGGTGTCTGGACTCGAAAATGCATTACTGTCTATGAGATGGTGCATTTCCAAACGCCCGTGTAATTATTCAAATGGGCAGAATGTTCGTGTGTAGTAACCTTGCTGCAAAAATCTAGATGCTGCTTTATTAAAGGGGTACTCTGCCCCCAAACATCTTACACCCTTATCCAAAGGACCACCCATGATCTCCGGTGCGATACCCCAGTCATCCGGTGCACTGAGCTAACTCTGCTCCGTGCCGGAAGACTGGTAACCACAGCCATCATGCCCCCTCCATTCATGTCTATGGGAGGAGGCGTGACGGCTATGTACTAACCATCAAGCTGGACATGAATGGAGGGGGTGTTGTGTGACGTCACCATCACGGAAGCTCCAAGCTTCCATGATCAGAATGCTGCGTTGCCGGCCTGGAGATTGTGGGGGGTCCCAGCAGCTGAGCCTCCCCATGATCAGACATCTAATCTCCTATCTTTTGGATAGGGGATAAGAGGGGCGGAGTACTCCTTTAAAGGGGTACTCCGCCCCTGAGACATCTTATCCCCTATACAAAGGATAGGGGATAAGATGTCTCACTGCGGAGGTCCGGCCGCTGGGGACCCCCGCAATCTTGTATTCGCCACCCACCTGTTTGAGCGGCATGCAGCAGTGCCAGCTCACAAACAGCCGGGTGGCGACCACGGGGCCGGAGTATGGTGACGTCACGACTCCACCCCCATGTGACGTCATCCCCCGCTATGCAAGTCTATGGGAGGGGGCGTGACGGCCGTCACGCCCCCTCCCTTAGACTTGCATAGCAGGGGCGGGGGGACCCTCGCGGTGAGACATCTTATCCCCTATCCTTTGTATAGGGATAAAAGATGTCTCAGGGCCGGAGTACCCCTTTAAGAACTGAAAACATAACATAAACATTTTATATAAATGCAGCATGTAAATCCAGCCCTATATTAGAAAGCTGCAAAAGTTTCCCTATGCTGTCAATAACCTTTATACAGAGGAAACTGGAAACCCCTTTAACCTTGTTAACCTTGGCTGCGGCATCATATATTATTGTTCCTGAGCATAAACTCATTATACAAGAATGGATTCCGGAGCAGATAATCACTCAAAGACTTTTCTGTGGTTTAGAGCTGAAAGAAGAAGATCCGCAGGTGGAGGATGATGGCGTCTTTGATGATCGTTTATAACCAGAAAAGTAAGTAAGAAATGGATGTGATAGTTGATGATATAAAAGAGTTATTGGAACTGTCCATAGACTAAAAGTGGTTATAAGAAAAAAATAAGTGTACAATAGCTCTGATTTCATTCTGATTTAATCTTATTCTTAGACAGGGTTCGCGGGCGCCCCCTCGTGACGTCACTCCCGGCCCCTCGTGACGTCACGCCCGCCCCCTCAACGAAAGTCTATGGGAAGGGCCGGGCGTGACGTCACGAGGGGGCGCCCGCGAACACGGAAGCCTCCACACAGCGTTCGGAGTAATGAACTTCCGGACGCTGCGAGCGGAGCTCCGAAAGGCAGGGCAGCGCACAACCCCTTTAACTAGACATTCTACAGATGTGCCAGGCTTATCACAGTGGATCAGGCTCTTCCATAAATCTGTCACATTCTCAGGCTGTATTTACACTGGGCACATCATTAAAGGGGTATTCCAGGCAAAAACTTTTTTTTTATATATCAACTGGCTCCGGAAAGTTAAACAGATTTGTAAATTACTTCTATTAAATAATCTTAATCCTTCCAATAGTTATTAGCTTCTGAAGTTGAGTTGCTGTTTTCTGTCTAACTGCTTTCTGATGACTCACGTCCCGGGAGCTGTGCAGTTCCTATGGGGATATTCTCCCATCATGCACAGCTCCCATGACGTGACATCATCATTGAGCAGTTAGACAGAAAACTTCAGAAGCTAATAACTATTGGAAGGATTAAGATTTTTTAATAGAAGTAATTTACAAATCTGTTTAACTTTCCGGAGCCAGTTGATATATAAAACATTTTTTTGCCTGGAATACCCCGACAAAAACGACACAAACGCAATTTTACCACTATTTTTAAAAAGCACAATAAAAATTAGGACATTTTTACCACAGTTATACTGAGTGGAAAATCAGTAAATGACCTAATGTGCATAAAAGATACAGCCATGAAACAATCAAATATGCATTACTATGGAAGGTCTACACATGACTGGGGGATATTCTACTGCTGGCCCTAAGACCAACTCCCATCCCACCCTACCCACTTCCCCTAAAAGAAGACTTGACACAAGAGAGAGCAGGAGAAGAACATGTAGGTACCATTTCTTTTTCTCCACCATCATCCAAGTATTGGGCCTCCCTACTTACTCCTAACCGTGCGTTACCACCAGGAGCATCGGTATCCGGAGGCCCAAAGCCCATCCAGGGGCTCATGCTACACTCTATTCTAACACCACCATGATAACCACAGGTGCCTCCAGATGCCCTTCCTGACCCCGCTGCTGCAACAAACAAGACAGACCCCATACAGGGCGTGTGTGCAGAAACTGCCTTTCTGGCCAACTGGCCCCTCCCCTTCCGCCCTGACCTCATATTCCCCCTGTAACTCCTCCCCCTTCCACCTGACCTAGCCTGCCTGTTAACCCCTTCACTGCCTAAGAGAATCCCTCTGTCATGGGGCCCCTCCCATCCAATTCTTTCCCCTCCAGGGCTTTCTGGTTGGCTCTCTGTGGTGCAGACACTGATACTATTTACTTATGGATTTTTGCGGTGCATTACCCAGTATGTAGGTCTTGCTCAGAAAACTTCTGTCACGTGTTGTTTGAGCCACACAATACTAACTATGACCTGAAGAGTTTAGTGTGTGCAGAGGGACCCTTGTTCAGCTTATTCTCCTCTGGTTAAGACAATACTTCTTCATGGAGCTGAAGACTTGAGCACTTTACCTTCACAGCATGGACTGGAGAAGACCCTTCGGGCAAAATCCATCAAACTCCATACAGTTTTGTGACCAACGTACACAAGACCAGGATCTATCTTAGATTAGGGAACTTGCAACTGAAACAAGACAGTGACTTGCATATAGAAGGCTCCATCTTGAACAGAACTAAAGTAAAATTTTGGACTAGATATATGTATGCAGGCGGCATATGATCTGCAGGTGGCATATGATAGAGCAGGAAGAGCTGAGCATATTGATAGATAGTTTTATAGCAAGCATTCCAGAATAACTTTTCTTTTAGGGTCTATTTATTGTACATGTACAGTATTCTGTGCATATATGATGTGCAGCAGTTTAAAGGGTACCTCTCATCAAAAAAACTTTTGATATATTATAGATTAATGTATGCGGAATAACTTTACAATTGCATGTTATTAAAAAATATGCTTCTTTCTATTTAATTTTCCACTTTGAAGAAATGACCACTAGGGGTCTCCCTACCAGTCCTGGCAGCAAGCATTTCAGACTCATGCTGGAGTCCTAAACACTACGAGCTGCCAGTCTGCTTTGTTCACAAAGGAGAACACTCAGAGCTGCCAGCCTGCTTTGTTCACAGCCTGTTTGGCTGTGAACAAAGCAGGCTGGCAGCTCTGAGTGTTTAGGACTCCAGCATGAGTCAGAAATGCTTGCTGACAGGACTGATCGGGAAAAATACAATAGAAAGAAGCATATTTTTCATTAACATGCTATTGGAAAGTTATTCAACATTCATTAATCTAAAATATATCAAAAGTTTATTTGATGAGAGGTACCCTTTAAACTAAATAACTGAACACAGCTACAAATCCTGTGCATCAATTATTAAATGTGCAGGATTTGAAGCTGCAGATTTTATGCTGCAGAGTTCGATGTAAACTAAATGACTGAACACAGCTATAAATCTGCAGCTTCAAGTCCTACGTAACAAATATGTGCAAAAAACTATATGTGTGAATATATCCATAAAATGTATTAATCTAAATCTCTGCTTATTCTGAGCTTTAAAGGGGGTATTCCGGCTTTATACATCTTATCCCTATCCTAAGGATAGGGGATAAGATGTATGATCGCAGGGGTCCCTGTGCACCTCCTCCATTCATGTCTATGGCAGGGGGCGTGATGGCCATCACGCCCCCTCCCATAGACATGAATGGAGGAGCGGTATGTGACATCACTAGGGGACTTGATCGTGATGTGATATCTCGGAGGCAGCGCCCGGCACAGAATGCCGGGGGCTGCACTGAGATCGCAGGGATCCCCAGTGGCGGGACCCCTGCGATCATACGTCTTATCCCCTATCCTTTGGATAGGGGATAAGATGTATAAAGCCAGAATACCCCTTTAAGTGAGCGGTCCTACTCAGTGACTAACAGTTCGAGCTATATGCACACTTATACAGTGGTCCCTCAAGTTACAATATTAATTGGTTCCAGGAAGGCCATTGTATGTTGAAACCATTGTATGTTGAGACCATAACTCTATGGAAACCTGGCAATTGGTTCTGAAGCCACCAAAACGTCATCCAAAGATAAGATAATGTGAGGATTAAATAGAAATAAGTAGATAACTAATATAGATAAAGCAAATACTTACATATAAAAGAAAGAAAGAGCTGCTGGAAGCTGTAAATCACTGTCTATGTCAGTGTTTCCCATCCACGGTGCCTCCAGCAGTTGCAAAACTACAACTCCCAGCATGCCTGGACAGCCAAAGGCTGTCCAGGCATGCTGGGAGTTGTAGTCTTGCAACCGCTGGAGGCACCCTGGTTGGGAAAGTTTGATCTATATAGAGGACAGGAGCTTCTTCAGGGTCCTGTACAGTACATGCAAAATATAGCTGCCCTTACCTATGTCCAAAGGAGCAGCTAAAGAGCTAAAGGCACAGGTAAAGAGTAATACAGAACATGTAGTACCTCCCTGTATTGTAGGGAGGTGCTACCAGACAGTCAGTGCATGCACTTCAGTAGTACTGTTGTGAATGTCCATTCTAATTGGTCAGTTCTTCTGGCCTGGATTGTCCGTACATTGTATGTTGAGTCTGGTTTCAAGTTACAATGGTCCAGAAAAGACCATTGTATGTTGAAACTATTGTATGTTGAGGCCATTGTAAGTTGAGGGATCACTGTACAGATAACTGTCGGTCACTGATTAGCACCGCCCACTTGACTACATAGCAAAGAAAGAACAGAGATTTACATGAATAAATAACAAGTTATTCTGGAACTTTATCCGAAAAATGATATATCAGCTTCATCCGCTTTATAACATGATTAGAGATGAGCGAACTTACAGTAAATTCGATTCGTCACGAACTTCTCGGCTCGGCAGTTGATGACTTATCCTGCATAAATTAGTTCAGCCTTCAGGTGCTCCGGTGGGCTGGAAAAGGTGGATACAGTCCTAGGAAAGAGTCTCCTAGGACTGTATCCACCTTTTCCATCCCACCGGAGCACCTGAAAGCTGAACTAATTTATGCAGGAAAAGTCATCAACTGCCGAGCCGAGAAGTTCGTGACGAATTTACTGTAAGTTCGATCATCTCTAAACATGATGATAACCCCAGTTCACATGGTTTTATTGTTCGCTATTAGTTGTTCTGAAGGTTTTCCTGTACCCGTATTGTGTCCCCACAGCTCCACCACAATAGATTTGCTTGTTACATACAGTGTATGTGTTATAAAAAGTATAGAGCGCCATTGTATTTGCAGCATCCTTGCGGTTGTGCCGCCTCTTTTACATATCTACTGACATAATGGGCCTCATTTACTAAGCTGAAACCGACCAGTTTTTGTCGGGTTATTTTGGCGCAGAGTGTCTGCGACATGCCTGCGCCAGTGTGCGAAAATCTGCGCCAGTAAGATCCGACAAACCCGACATTGCACCGTGAAAAACCGAAAAAGGGGCGTGGTCTGTCACAAAAGGGCGTGGCTGGCCAAAAGGGGGCGTGGTTTCCCCACCCCAACTTATTTACTATTGAATTCACTGAAAATCCTGTGGATAAATGGCCGGAAATTTCCACCTAGAAAAAGCAGGTCAGGAAATGTTCCCGACTTTTCCCCATAGTGAATAGAGAGGATTCCTGCAAGTCTGAAACTTCATTTCCCACTAATAAAAACCCGACACTCTTAGTAAATGAGGCCCAATATGTTAATCGGAATTTTTTTCTATTTTATACTTTAGGTGGCTGAAAGTTGGTAACTCATCCAAACCATTACAGGAATTTACATAGAACAGTCTACTCAGAAGCATCGTTCTCCTATCTGCTCATCTCTACGGGAAACGTCACAACTTTTCCAATGTATTCTGATTTATTTTAGGATGCAAGACTCCATTGACGCTCCGAGTGTTTCAGGTGAAAGTCCGATATTGCCAAAACATGAATAAATAAATGGCGAGAGATGTCCTTGTCAAAGCACACGTATAAAATAAATGTACAGATCAATTTTGTCTCAGTCCTTTCTTTTATCTGGTTTAAGATATAAATATACACCACAACCACATGAGCTTGGTTTCTGCTATTTACTACTGACTCTACCGTGTTTCCCCGAAAATACACCCTACCCCGAAAATAAGCCCTAGCTGGATTATCAGGGTGGGCTGCAATGTAAGCCCTGCCCCGAAAATAAGACCTAGGCCAGTGGTCTTCAATCTGCGGACCTCCAGATGTTGTAAAACTACAACTCCCAGCATGCCCGGACAGCCGTTGGCGGTCCGGGCATGCTGGGAGTTGTAGTTTTGCAACATCTGGAGGTCTGCAGGTTGAAGACCACTGATCTAGGCAATTCCCGGGCTGCAAATATTAAAAAACAAACTTTAAAGGGGTATTCCAGGCAAAAACTTTTTTATATATATCAAACTGGCTCCGGAAAGTTAAACAGATTTGTAAATTACTTCTATTAAAAAATCTTAATCCTTCCAATAGTTATTAGCTTCTGAAGTTGAGTTGCTGTTTTCTGTCTAACTGCTCTCTGATGACTCACGCCCCGGGAGCTGTCTAGCTCCTATGGGGATATTCTCCCATCATGCACAGCTCCCGTGACATGACATCATCATTGAGCAGTTAGACATAAAACTTCAGAAGCTAATAACTATTGGAAGGATTAAGATTTTTTTAATAGAAGTAATTTACAAATCTGTTTAACTTTCCGGAGCCAGTTGATATATATATATATAAAAAAAAAAGTTTTTGCCTGGAATACCCCTTTAATTTACCTTCGTCCTCCGTTCCCGCGTTGCTAAGGAATCGGCCTCACTGTTCTCTGCTGCTCTTGCTGCTTTCTGGTGTTGTGACGTCACAGAGCCTTCAGCCTATCACCAGCCGCAGCGATGTCCCGCCTCTGCCGATGATAGGCTGAGCGCATTGTCATGTAAGGAGTCGGCCGGCAGAGGCGGGACATCACTGCGGCCGGTGGGTGATAGGCTGGAGGCTCTGTGACGTTCCCATCCCCAGGACCGCAGCAAGAACAGCGGAGGGACCATGAGGCCGGTTCCTTAGCAACGCGGGAACGGAGGTCGAAGGTAAGTTAAAGATTGTTTTTTAATATTTGCAGCCCGGGCACAGGAATACTTAACTGCTCTTTTGGCGCAAAGGTATTGGCCAGTGTTTAGAAGTATTTGGCAGAGGGGGAGAGAAGCTGCGCTCGCGGTTGACATAGGGTACGATTAGCCCCCCGATGTGGGGTGCAGTGCTGGGCTGATAAACTGGCGGGGGGGGGATGATGTTGGGGGGCAGAGCTGCGCCCATCACATGTAAATAAATAAGCCCTACCCTGAAAATAAGCCCTAGTGTGTTTTTGGTGACTAAAATTAATATAAGACCCGGTCTTATTTTCGGACAAACACGGTAGTACAGTTTATCCTTTTATTAACCCTTCCATTATCTTGTAATGTTTAATGATTTTACATAAACCTCTAAATGATTGGCTACAAAAAAACTAATTGAAAAAAAAAAAATGGGGGAAAAGTCCTGAAAAAGCAAATAAGACTGCACCAATAAGGCTATGTTCACACAGCAGAAATTCATGAAATTCACACAACATAGATTCATGAATTCCACTGGCCGCATTCATTTGGTCGGAATTCTGCAGCTTTCAATAATTTGTGGAATCTATGCAAAATGTCCACATTAACCCACCGTGCATGTTAAAAAATGGGCCTTTATTCCTTGCAAAAGTTAAATTCTGCGCAAATTATGGACAAAATTCACACAAAATCCACATTTAGCGGAGACAAAAAAAAAGGCCCATTCACTTTAATGGGCTTCTGCAGCCAAATTCTGCAAAAGTATAAGACATAAATTATATTGCAGAATTTTTGCTGTGAAACGTCCCCAGCTAAAATTCTGCTGTGTGAATGGGACTGCAGAATCCTATTAAAGTGAATAGGCTTTAAACACATGCAGATTTCCATGCGGATTTCAATGCGGAGATCTATGCGGAAATTCTGCCGTGTGAACATAGCCTAAGCGATTATACAACTCATTTAAATCATTAGGGCCTATTCACACTACAGAATTTCCAAGTGGAATTTCGCTCAGACAGCAGCCTCTCCATTTTTTCAATGAGATTCTGTTGCACCATTCACACTGCAGAAGTTCCAGATTCTGGATGCAGCAGAAAGATTAAACATGTTCATTTTTGCAGTGTAATTCTGTTAGCACTGCATTGCCGTCAATGGGTCCTAGCACTTATTGATTCCTGCACACAATGTCCTCTCCGGAATTTTTCCTGTGGATACTCCATAGTGTAAATGGGCCCTAGAGTCATTTATATAAACTTATGACATGTTTTCTAGATGTATCAAAAGTTAAGATGGCAGGTATGAGACCTGCTTCAACTGTGAGTTAAAGGGGTACTCCCGTGGAAAACTTTTATGGGCTGTATACTACAGAGGAAATGCTTTTCTTTTTGGATTTCTCTGATGTCACGACCACAGTGCTCTCTGCTGACCTCTGCTGTCCATTTTAGGAACTGTCCAGAGCAGCGTATGTTTTCTATGGGGATTTTCTCCTGCTCTAGACAGTTCCAAAAATGGACAGCAGAGGTCAACAGAGAGCACTGTGGTCATGACATCAGAGAAATCCAAAAAGAAAAACATTTCTTCTGTAGTATACAGCCCCTAAAAAGTACTGGAAGGATTAAGATTTTTTAATAGAAGCAATTTACAAATCTGTTTAACTTTCTGGCACCAGTTGATTTAAAAAAAAAAGTTTTCCACGGGAGTACCCCTTTAATAGCCGGCTGAAATCTCCGGCTAGTTGGATTTGACACTTTAGTGGCTATTACTCACAATGGCAGTGGGTCATAGGACCTGGCTCAACGGCATATCAAAAGTTAATAATAATGACACTTTACCCAACTTTAAACATACTCCACTTTAGATAAAGGTATCCCCTATACACAAGACCTCTCTCTGACCTGTTGTGACCCCCTCCAATCTAAACCTAAATAGAGTCCTGTCTTTCACCTCTAAACTCTGCTTCTCCCCACTGAGCACCCCACAATGCCGGCCTCCACCTTCCGAGACAGCCTCCTTATGCTGATTAGTGACGGCCCGCTCAGAAATCTGAGACATGACCGCAATGTACAGATCGGGATCACATCAGGATCTGTTTCCAAACACCTCTACCTTCGCTAGGACATGTTCATACATCCGGGGCAGGAAAGGGTTAAAGGGAATTTGTACCCTAGATTTTTTTCCTTTTGGTTAGATACTGAAACTTGTTTGCTCTCTTCTAATCTGCTTCTACTTTCTGATTTTCATTTTTCATACATTATTATGGGGGCAGCCATATTGCCTGAGCATCTGCTCCGTTCTGTTTATAGGGTTTAGAGATGCGCTTTACAGCAGCCTCGTGGACATAGGAATCAATAGTCTAGTGCCGACTCATTGACTTTTATGGGAGAGTTTTCTAACCATGCTCTGTGATCTGTGCAGAGGCCATTAAACAGGGAGTGGAGGAGGGGAGCTGTAACCATCACCTATTGTGAATGGTATATCCTGTGTTATCTATGTATGTATTGGTGCCACCTGTAATCCATTTCATTCACCCACTTGCACCTTCCATTTCCTAAAAAATTGCTACCTTTGTTCTCCAACTATAAGACATTGCTCAGCACTGACTCTTTCTTCCTTCTTCCACCTTCAATGCTTATTAGGCAAATCTCACAGGAAATCCGGATACACTGGTCGATGATCCAGATAATTTTCCCCTATATACCTTGGCTCAGACATCACTCTGGTGTCTAAGCAAACAAATGTCATTATATTCCTTTATGATTTGGACAGGTGCCCTGTCTGACCTTGTCAAGCCAGTCTCTTATATGAGATTCAACATACTTGAATCAACAATACCATCTGGTCTTACTCGTGCCTGTCTACCATCCTTGAACAAATCCTGCTTGTCTTGACCTTCTGCTGCGCATGACTTTGACTCTGATCACAGTCACAAATCTATATTTTACTATTAGTATGTTCCGGTCTGTCTCACCTTCTGGTCAACTCTTTCTTTTGGAAACTATTCTAGAAGCTCGTCATACTTGTTTTTAGTGATTAAAGGTAAAAAATGGATAGTCACAATAACATAGGCAGCCAAGTCTATAAGACATCAAGTGGGTTCACTCCCTTGGTTCATTACATTATCCAAAGGATCTATAGTATATCTGTGGTGCCACGGGGTGCAAGGAATACCTGATCACTTTGTGACGCCAGGGCACCGTTAGCCTATACATTTTGTAAAGTGCACAAACATATTAACTATAACAGTCAGTCTTTCAGGGGGCCCAACACCTGTGTCGCAGGTCTGCCCGAGGAGATCCGCAGTCCACAGGACAGCCTTTGGTGTCACATATCAGGTAAAGTTTTTCTAGTTGTCACCCACTGGTTGCTGATAAGTCGTAGTTTCTTTGACAATTAGATATGACAATAATTACTCATTCACTTTTATTTATCATTGTATAATACTCTCATGGGCCAGTTTATTGTGACCAGTAAAATTGTATATAACAAGTGGTTATTACATAGACATTGCTGATATCAGATCAATGTTTGGCGTAAGAAGGCAGGAAATATGTTGATTTTCTTAGAAAATGTAAAAAAAAAATTAATTATGAAGCTTTGGACCCCATTGGACCCCCTGCGATCAGATAGTTATTCTCTATCCTGAGAATAGGGAATAACTTACATTTGTGGGAAAACCCCATTAATCCCTAGAGAACACATGCAATCGCCAGGATGCAGTGAGTCAAAATGGCGGACAGAGGCCACCTCACTTGCCTTCAGGGCCACTCAGATGGTCTTCTGCTATGGTCTGCCTTCTTATACTGATCAGTGCTATGCCAATTCACAGCACTGAACTGTAGTAGCAATCAAAAGATTGCTATAAATGATAGGACTTAAAAAATAAAAAAATATAAATAAATTAAAAAAGTTTCAATAAAAATGAATAAGCCCCCGCCCAAATACAAAATAATTAACTCCCCTCTTTTCCCATTTTACAAATAAAAAAAATAAAACACGATATTTGATATCACCACGTGCGAAAATGTCCAAACTATTAAAATATAATGTTAATGAAACCCCTAATGGTGAGTGGCGTAAACGTAACCAAAGAGCAAAATGGCAGATTTTTTGTCACATTGCATCCCAGAAGAAAAAGGAATTAAAAATGATCAAAAAGTCACATATAAGCAAAAGTGGTACTGATAAAAACTAGCTGCCTGGCCACTGGGACGCTCCCCTTGTGTTGCGGTGGTGGTGGCCGGTGCATTGCCGTGGAATGAGATTTGCCATAGAATGAGATGGTCCGCCTCCATCACATCCTATTGGCTCTCTCTTGTCACGTGACATATTTAAACGTCACGCATCGATGCGCACAGCAGTGTCAGTTTGGCTATCACAGGGAGAGGATCTCCACACCCTGTGATAGCTGAAGGTGTACGGAGCTCTCGTGGCCCGACAGAAGTTCACACATGTACGCAGCTCATACGGCTGCCTCATATACATTTACTGTTGATCCACAGCGCTATCGGGATCCCTATGCCCGATGGCGCTGTCATCAGTGTGCGTCCCCGCGAGCGCCCCACGCCCGCAGCTGTACTCCCCGTCCTCCGCCCCCCGCAGCTCTACTCCCCGTCCCGTTGACGCTCAGGGAGCGGGGGACAGAAAGTAGAGCATCGGGCGCAGGTTAAGTTATTCGCGTAGTGCTGCGCATGCGCAGTACTACTTTACCTGCGCCCGATGCTCTACTTTCTGTTCCCCGCTCCCTGAGCGTTAACGGGACGGGGAGTAGAGCTACGGAGGGACGGGGAGTAGAGCTGCGGGGGACGGGGAGTAGAGATGCGGGGGACGGGGAGTAGAGATGCGGGGGACGGGGAGTAGAGATGCGGGGGACGGGGACTAGAGCTGCGGGGGACGGGGACTAGAGCTGCGGGGGACGGGGAGTAGAGATGCGGGGGACGGGGTGTAGAGCTGCGGGCGTGGGGATCCTGATGACAGCGCCATCGGGCATAGGGATCCCGATAGCGCTGTGGATCAACAGTAAATGTATATGAGGCAGCCGTATGAGCTGCGTACATGTGTGAACTTCTGTCGGGCCACGAGAGCTCCGTACACCTTCAGCTATCACAGGGTGTGGAGATCCTCTCCCTGTGATAGCCAAACTGACACTGCTGTGCGCATCGATGCGTGACGTTTAAATATGTCACGTGACAAGAGAGAGCCAATAGGATGTGATGGAGGCGGACCATCTCATTCTATGGCAAATCTCATTCCACGGCAATGCACCGGCGCTACGCCAATGTTGGGTTAGGGACCCACTCTGATAAGGTGGCCTTAACGTGGCGAGTGGGCCTGTTCTTTTTGATCAAAATGTATACTGACAACCTGTTACTGTTTGAATTTATGCTGAGAAGCAAGAAGATCAAAATACAAACTGTGGATGTGCGGCTGTGTTATTTTTTTCTTCTCTATTTTAGTTTTTCTGATAAAAACTAGCACCGCACAAAAAATTAGCCCTCATATAGCCTTGTATATGGAAGAAAGTAGTACAGTGACCCCCCGACCTACGATGGCCCCGACATATGATGAAATCGACATACGATGGCCTCTCAGAGGCCATCGCATGTCGATGTCAGCATCGACATACAATGCTTTTTTATGTCGGGGCCATCGCATTAAGTGCTATCCGGCAGCGCCAAATGCTTAAGCTGCTGCCGGATAGCAGCTTAATGTTCCCCGTGTGGTGCGGTAAGTATGACTTACCCCTCCACGATGCTCCGGGGTGCCCTCCAGGTCCAGCGCTGGTCTTCCGGTGTCTTCTCGGCCCTCTCCAAATACGTCAATACGCTGCTGCGCACATCATCCAATAGGAATGGCGTACGCAGCGGCGTAATGACGTCGCTACGCAGGCCCAATAAGGCCTTGTGGAAGAAAGCAGAGGACCGGAGAAGACAGCAGAGGACCGGAGAAGACAGTAGAGGACCGGAGAAGACGGCGGAGGACCGGAGAAGACAGCGGAGAGCCCAGCGGAGGCCCGGGGACACCATCTCGAGCGGCGGGGACAGGTGAGTACAGCTTCCTATACTTTACATTGCATGAATCCCTCAACATACGATGGATTCGACAAACGATGGCGATGGATTCATACGATGGATTCGACAAACGATGTTGAGGGACCACTGTACAATAATAAATCGTATTGTTGCAAAAGTATACCATAATATAATATTTATTTGGTTGTTCCCTACATTTTATGGTAAAATGAAAGGTGTCATTACAAAGTACAATTTGTAGCGCAAAAAACAAGCCTTCATATGGCCCTGTGGATAAAAAAAAATATTACAGTTATTGCTCTTAGAAGGCAAGGAGGAAAAACATAAATACAAATATAACAATTTCCAGTGTTCTCAAAGCCAAAATGGGCTGCGTCCTTAAGGGGTTAAGTAGATGGTCATAATAAACTGGCCACTTAATGCATAATATATACAAATTAAACTCAATGATCTTTTATCACCAGGCAGCCCAGACATGTGTTTAATTATTTAGTGTCCTCCACCATAAGAAACTACTGCATTGCCAACTGCAGACCAAGATTGTATAGAGATAAAACCAAACTGAGTGATAACAGATCCTGGGAGGGTAGTAAGTCAAGACCCCAAATAGTGGCCATGTCCTCTGTAATTCCAGCTGATGTGTAGTTAAACAGATCTACACCTAATCAAGGTCAAAGTTGAAATTTAGAATTTTATCATTTAACTCTGAGTGTAGTAAACATGGAAATTGGAAATGGAGAAAATAGGGAAAAAAATGGAGGGCAGCGCCTCGTGTAATTCTGTGTGGTAAATCGGGTTCCCAATGGCCTTGGGGTGGTAATGTGCTCACTTTAGGTGAACCTTGGGTTCAGGGATATAACCCCTCCATGTTGGGGTACAGATGTGCGAACAGGAGCTGCAGCCTGCAGGTGCGGGGCCAATGTCCTCAGAGCGGGTCGGCAGTTCATGAAGAGAATTCAGGCAGGAAAAAAACCTTTGCGGTGGCGCTGCTCATTCTGGTCAAATTCACAAGGAGTCCAGAGGTGAAAAGTATCAAGTTTATTGATACAAAAACACTTAGGACAGGGTATGACAGAGTACAAGACGCGTTTCGGGAGCAACTTCTCCCTTTTTCAATTGTAGGAGAAGGCTGTCTGGTGTAGTAGTATCGGGCACAAGTATAAATAAAGATGTGAGAGGCGCCAAAAAAGGTCAAAGTTTACATAGATGGTCATCTGTGTGAATGTCATATAGATAACGTAAAGCTAATATGGAGGGAACATGTAATGTGATGTGCAACATATAAGGAAAATACATATATTAAATAAAAATGACAAAAAGGAGATATTTCTCGTGATGACTGTGTGGGATTTTTTTTCTCAGAACGAGGCTTGGTTTCGCCGTGACGAGAGCAACCAATAGCATTCCGGGCCAGGTGTGACGTTACGTGCTGGAGTACAGGAGGATTCTTGCATATAAATATATGGTCACGTGATACTGGGAGGCGACCAATCAGTAAAGCTTGTGGAATGCATGTACGGCCAATCAAGCGTGTTCTTTATATTCTAGAAGAACCCCATTGGGCGGTAAATATGAATTCAAGGATTTTCTCGAGTGATGGGATTTAGACCAATCAGGAGATTGCATTCTGTTATCTATGACTGGCTAAAATGCGTTCACCGCTAGCCAATCAGAGATGTGCCTACTTCAGAATAGAATTCAATGGAGGGAGGTTCAGAGACTGTTGACGTATATGCCCGCTATGTACATTATAGGTGGGCGTACGATGGAGGGTGAGCCAATCAGATTGGTGCCTCCTCCAGACTGTGAAATGCCAGCAAGTTACGAATTGACATAACATGTTTTGAAGGAAGCTGTGTATTATTAAGCAGATGGCGTATTGCCGTGAGGTATCCATGATTGGTTAAATTATTATGGAAGCTGAGCCAATCAGAATGGCGCTTGTGGGTCAGAAGTACCGGGAAGGCTTTAAACTGTATGAGCACTACCCTCTCTATTGCTAATACATCTCCCTATACACCTATGAGCACTTCTCTCTACTGCTAATATTCTCTATATACTGTAGACCCATAAGCACTTCTCTCTCTACTGCTAATACCTCTTCCTATACACCCAGGAGCACTTCCCTCTCTACTGCTAATACCTCTCCCTATACATCCATTAGCATTTGCCTCTCTACTGCTAATTCTCTCCCTATAAACACATGAGCACTTCCCTCTCTAGTGCGTATACCTTTCTTTATACACCCATGAGCACTTCCCTCTCTTCTGCTTATACCTCTTCATATACACCCATGAGCCTTTCCCTCTTTCTACTGCTAATACCTCTCCCTATACACCCAAGCATTCTGATAGCATTTCCTGCTGCTCTAATACATTGTCTGCCTTCCTTTAAAGGGGAACTCCAGTGGAAAAAAATGTTTTCAAATCAACTGGTGCAAGAAAGTTAAACAGATTTTGTAAACTACTTCTATTTAAAAATCTTAACCCTTCTAGTACTTTTCAGCTGCTGTATACTACAGAGAAATTTGTGAAGTTCTTTCCAGCCTGACAACAGTGCTCTCTGCTGACACTTCTGTCCGTGTCAGGAACTGTCCAGAGCAGGATAGGTTTTCTTTGGGGATTTGCTTCTAATCCGGACAGTTCCTGAAACGGACAGAGGTGTCAGCAGAAAGCATTGTTGTCAGACAGAAAATAAATTCCCAAATGTATCTGTTTTATACAGCAGCTAATAAGTGCTGGAAGGATTAAGATGTTTTAATAGAACTAATTTATAAATCTAACTTTCACGCACCAGTTGATTTGAAAACATTTGTTTTCTACTTGTTTCCACTGGAGTTCCCCTTTAAATCTTCTGAAATAATGACCCCAACATCCCTTTTCTTAGATACTGAGGTTAGAATATGCATGTGCATCTTGTGGGAAACTGACCATTGTCTGCTGAGCCTTTCATTAGTTTAAAGGGGTAGTCCAGTGGTGAAAAACGTATCCCCTATCCTAAGGATAGGGGATAAGTTTGAGATCGCGGTGGGTCCGACCGCTGGAGCCCCCTGCGATCTCTCTGTAAGGGGCCCCGGCTCTCCGCCCAGATAGCGGGTGTTGACACCCGCACGAAGCGGCGGCCAACACCCCCCCTCAATACATCTCTATGGCAGAGCCGGAGATTGCCGAAGGCAACGCTTCGGCTCTGCCATAGAGTTGTATTGAGGGAGCGTGTCGGCCGCCACCTCGTGCGGAGGTCGACACGCCCCCTTCCCGCGGGCTGTCGGGGCTCCGTACAGGACATCGCAGGGGGCCCCAGCGGTCGGACCCCCCGCGATCTGCAACTTATCCCCTATCCTTAGGATAGGGGATAAGTTGCTCACCACTGAGTCACCACTGGACTACTCCTTTAAGAATGTGGGACCTGGAGTGTCATGGAACGGCAGGTATGTTGAAAGTGGGACCTTTGATTTCTTCTCATTCCAGTACAGGACTTATGCCCAGGTGAAATCCAGACAACATTGCTGGGTTGTAAAGAGAGATCTGTGTAATGAAGACTGTAGGTAGCCACAGATGGCTGCTGTAAACAGACTAACTGGAAAATGTATAGTGCAATAGGTTAGAATTTAGGTGAGAAAGTCTCCGTCAGATGGGCAGGCGTTTATTTTATGCAGTTTTTTACACCCTGGTGCTAAGCTTCCTTTGAATTGCCTTCTGCTGGTCTCTGTTTTAAGGCAAGTTTATGGTAGAAGATCCACAGCAGTGGACAGAGAAAAAAACGCTCCGATGGGCGCTTCCCCATAATATAGTAGATTGGAGCCAGATCAATGAGAGGATTTGGACCAAGGAATGTTGAATATGAAAATATATTTATTGAAGCAGCGCTAGGACTATGCGTTTCAAAGGGTGGGATCCCCTCTTCATCAGGTCCAGTCAGTTGTCTATCTGAGTAATGGCGCAATTTTTTTCAGTTTTTTTTTCCTATTTCCTAAGCCAAGTTTAGACTTTCAATCCTGAACTGCACATGGGTTGTATAGCTGATTACTACACCCCCAAGGCAAAGAAGTGCCAAATACATCCCCAAGACCCCCACAAAGAAGTGTGACGTGCTTCTAACAATATGATACTAGTCCATGGGGAAGGGATATTTTAATAGGGATAATACGGAGGGCAAGTAAGACCCCCGAACAGTTAAGAAGGCGTGAGAGGCCTTCAAATCCCATTATCCCTAATCCCTAATAAACCAGCAGAAACTGTCATAAAAATCAGGAGTAGTGCCCAGTAGTCAAGTACAACATTCTCCATATTCAATACCATAGAGAGTCTCTGAAAGTTTTAAATACTGTCAATCCATTCATGAATATATGGTTTTAAAGTGTACCAATAAAATAGTGGTTTTAATGAGACCCTAGAGAAGGGTATTAGTCCCTGAGTAGGGTTAGCCCTCCAAAGGGTTTTGGAATTTCTGTTTAGTCCACCCTGGGACTCATGAGCGATTAGTTGATGGTGCTTCGAAATGCGTCTAGAAAGTTTACATCTCTGTACCATCTAAAAGAGTTTCTACTGACTGTTTCCCATATCGCTTACTGCCTATTACCACCATATCTACTCCAAAGACCGTGTGATCCACTGCCAGTCGTTAGTGGCTGCTCACGATTGTTTGGGTAGAGGGCAGCACCGAAAAGCTACACATAATATTGTGACCAGACCGGAGGACAGTGTATATTCTATCTCTGAACCTTTCCCTAGGTCATATAGGGTACACAATCACACCCAACACCAGGACTCCCTATGGCCCTATGTATTTATTCAAAAGAGTTGAGCTACCTGTTCTCTTTCAACTTTCTTCATCTTAAGCAATAAAGTTGCTGCATTCCGGTACTAGTGATATTACTGGCAATCTTGTCACCCAAGTAACTGTGCCAGATTGGTGGCGGATGGAAGAAGTGAGCAAGAACTTTTTTTACTATAAACAACATAGATGCAGATAACCCCATAATCATCTGCACCAAGCGTTCACACAAGAGTATTTTACGAGCAGGTTTGCTTACAGTGCAGTGTATAATAGTATAAAATCTTTATTAAAAAAAAACTGCATTGTATAAAAGTATTAGCAAAGTGCAATGTACACCAATAGTGTTGATCGAGAAAATTCGAATAGCAAATTTTTATCGCGAATATCAGCACTTCGCGATTTCGCATATATTTAGAATATGGTTGAATATATTCGTTATGATGAATATTCCTTTTTTTTTGGTTTGCTTTTTCACAGTACACATCACAATGATGTGTACTGTCTAAATAAAAAAGTGATCATCCCTCCCTGCTTCCAGCTTGTGGTCCAAAGAAGGCAAATATTATGCGAAAATTTGTGAATATCGGCACTTCCAAAGGACACTGATCCCTCCCTTCTTTTAGCTCGTGGGCCAGTGAGAAGGATACAAATACAGTTGTCAGAGGTTAGCCACATCCCTAGCAACCAATAGGAAAGTAGTTAGTTCAAAGATATAATCGTGCATGCGCATTTTGCGAATTTCATTACGAATGTTGCATGCAAAAAAAGTTAACAAATATGCAAAATTTGCGAATATAGGACAAATATTCATCCATATATTCGTAAAATATTGCGAATTCCAATATGGCCCATGCCGCTCATCACTATACACCAATAATTAGCCATACATTTACCAAATAATGCCACAAAAACACAAATAATACTACCATTCATATTATCATCCTACAGTTACTGAACAAAACCCAGTACGGTAAGATCAGTACCTTATAAAGGCCAAATAATACCACCGCAGCATGACCACATATTATAACCACAAAACGTGTAAATGAACGGGGAGCAAAAAAAAGAGGTCATACTAAGTGCTACTGTCTGGTAGTACAGAAAACTCAGCAGCCACAGTTGCACAGGACTGGTTATATCATTGAAAAAAAAAAGGGACAGCATGTTTCGGTGCTCACGTATATGTCTTCCTCAGGTCCACCATAAAAGCACAAATCTGCGTACTGAATGGCCCCGGGATATGCTGCTTGTGGCTGTTACACGCCTCGACAGCTCGCCTGTTGTCATCATCTATTTTAGTCAGCCATTAAAAGGTATCAACCACGAAGATCTCTCAAGTTTCACCATTTCTATTTATTGGCTAACAGGGTATACTGATATGTTGGTTCCATTAGTGAAACATAAAATGCTTTATATATAGTGCTTTTGCCTGTCTTGTGGTATTTGTGACATTTTTTCCCCCCCAAAATGCTGCATGCTCTCGGTATCATTTTTTCATAGGCTTTCCCATGTGAGTTAAAGAAACATCACAAAAAAACAAAAAACATTTATTAGGTTATGCTCACACGGGTTAAAAACACACCAAAAACGCCTCAAAAACGTGGTTTACATTACCCATTGACTTTGTTAAAGTAGGTATGGACATGTTTAAATAAGAAACCATTTTGTCTTAAAAGAGTCTCCTGTTAGAAGACAGGGAAACTTAAGGGTTAAATATAATATTACATATAATATTTTAGTCCTACAAATAGATATTTGTATGGGTATAATAATGTTACAGCATGTAAGGAGTTAAAAAATGGTTCAATGTCTGAGTTTTAGCTTCCTCTAAGACACCATTGTTTGACTATTAACCGGGAAGAAAGTGTCAGCTTTGATCGCGGTGATGCCCTGTATTAACCCTTCAGACGCGGTGATCAAAGCTGACCGCCGCGTCTGAAGGGAAAGTGACACTAACCCGGCTGTTCAGTCGGGCTGTTCGGGACCGCCGCGATTTCACCGCGGCGGTCCCAAACAGCCCGACTGAATAGCCGGGTTAGTGCTTACAGGACACCGGGAGGGACCTTACCTACCTCCTCGGTGTTTTCTCCGTTCAGGGATCCCCTGTATGGCCGGCGCTCTCCTTCCTCGTCATCACGTCGTCGCGTACGTGCGTCGGCGTGCGTAACGACGTGATGACGGCGACGGAGAGCGAGGATACCCGGCCGGCAGCAGAGACGTTCCGGAGCGACGGGGACACGGCGACAGCGATGGAGCGACATCCAGGGCAGCGGTGACGGGTCCGGAGCGGCGTGGACACTTGATTATTACCTCCTATGCAGTGGTCTTCAATCTGCGGACCTCCAGATGTTGCAAAACTACAACTCCCAGCATGCCCGGACAGCCAACGGCTGTCCGGGCATGCTGGGAGTTGTAGTTTTGCAACATCTGGAGGTCCGCAGGTTGAAGACCACTATTGGGTTCAAAATCTTAAATTTTTTAGATTTTGCCCCTATAAATTGGGTGCGTCTTATACGCCGGTGCGTCCTATCGGGCGAAAAATACGGTAATCATATGTGGAAATATTTGGTCAATCCATATCATGCTACTGTCTGTGAATGGACATGATGGGGGAAATTTATAAAAACCGGAAAAGTTGCTGAGTTGCCCATAGCAACCAATCAGAGTGAAAAAAAGCACCTGGAAAAATTGTATCGAAATCACCACCAAAAGCCATACAGCAAATTTCATGTGGATTTTGAGGAGGTTTTTACCCATGTGAACATACCCTTACATCTACAAATTAAATGGAATAAAAGTGCTTTTCACAGGGTGTGAAATGCCATAAAACAACACTGTGTGAAGCTGGGCTTTGTCTGATTTTTGAAGTAATTCCTGTGGAATTCCGCCCCCAGGATTAAACTCAGTGAACTTTAACCCCTTAAGGACCGGGGTTTTTTCCGTTTTTGCATTTTCGTTTTTTGCTCCTTGCCTTTAAAAAATCATAACTCTTTCAATTTTGCACCTAAAAACCCATACGATGGCTTATTTTTTTTTTTTGCGCCACCAATTCTACTTTGTAATGACATCAGTCATTTTGCCCAAAAATCTACGGTGAAACGGAAAAAAAAATCATTGTGAGACAAAATTGAAAAAAAAAATGCTGTTTTGTAACTTTTGGGGGCTTCCGTTTCTACGTAGTACATTTTTCAGTAAAAATGACACCTTATCTTTATTCTGTAGGTCCATACGATTAAAATGATCCCCTACTTATATAGCTTTGATTTTGTCATACTTCTGGAAAAAATCATAACTTCATGCAGAAAAATTTATACATTTAAAATTGTCATTTCTGACCCCTATAACTTTTTTATTTTTGCGCATATGGGGCGGTATGAGGGCTAATTTTTTGCGCCGTGATCTGAAGTTTTTAACGGTACCATTTTTGCATTGATAGGACTTATTCATTTTTTCATGATATAAAAAGTGACCAAAAATGCACTATTTTGGACTTTGAAATTTTTTTGCACGCACGCCATTGACCGTACGGTTTAATTAACGATATATTTTTATAATTCGGACATTTCCGCACGCGGTGATACCACATATGTTTATTTTTATTTTTATTTACACTGGTTTTTTTTTATGGGAAAAGGGGGGTGATTCAAACTTTTAATAGGGAAGGGGTTAAATGATATTTATTCACTTTTTTTTTTACTTTTTTTTTTGCAGTGTTATAGCTCCCATAGGGACCTATAACACTGCACACACTGATCTATTATATTGATCACTGGTTTCTCATAAGAAACCATTGATCGATGATTCTGCCGCTTGACTGCTCATGCCTGGATCTCAGGCACTGAGCAGTCATTCAGCGATCGGACAGCGAGGAGGCAGGTAGGGACCCTCCCGCTGTCCTGTAAGCTGTTCGGGAAGCCACGATTTCACCGCGGCTATCCCGAACAGCCCGACTGAGCTAACCAGCATGGTTTCAGTTTCACTTTAGACGCGGCGTTCAACTTTGAACGCAGCGTCTAAAGGGTTAATAGCGCACGGCACCGCGATCAATGCCGTGCGCTATTAGCCACGGGTCCCGCGTTATAGATCGGGAGTGGACACATGACGTTCCAGTACGTCATGTGTCCTTAAGGGGTTAACATCAGTGAATGGGTCTTCCGCGAGACCCATTCACACTGAGCAATTTCAGTGGTGGACAATTCCACCACTGAAATTGTTCCGCACAAAGAAGGAATATGTTCACTCTTTGCGCAGAAGTCCGCAAGTTCTGCATAGCCATCAATGGTGACGGCGCAGGACTGCATGGTCCTACTGCTGAAGAATTTTGGTGGCGGCTGCCAGGCTGAATTCCGCTAGCGGGGATTCAGCTTAAATTGACCCATGGGGACGCACCCTTAGACATCTCAGATGGTTGTGGTGGGCCAGATAGATCGCCCTGGATCACTAATGCTCATGTTTCAACAGTTCCGTCAGATTAAAGCCATAGGAAGGGGATAATGGAGTGAACTAGTTTTTTTGTACTGTTGTAGGTGTACTGGAAGACATTTGAAGGGGTACTCCGGTGCTTCAGCATTCTGAACATTTTGTTCAGAACGTTCAGAGCCGGAGGCCGTGATCGTGACGTCACGGCCACACCCCTCGCAACGCCACTCCCCATCCATTCATGTTCAACATGCCCCTTCCCATAGACATGAATGGAGAGGGCATGGCCTCGACATCACGACCACTGCCGCAAGAACCCGCTGTTTGTTTAGAACCCCGGGAGATCGCGGGGGCCCCCAGCAGTGGGATCCCCGCAATCAGACATCTTCTCCCCTATCCTTTGGATAGGGGATAAGATGTCTAGCAGTGAAGTACCCCTTTAAGGATATCAGGACATTTATGGAGGACATGGTTCCATTGCATATGACTCAATACCGTGTCACTTAACTAGTCAGTAAAGGTTTTAAAGGGGTACTCCCGTGGAAAACATTTTTTTTTTTTAAATGAACTGGTGCCAGAAAGTTAAAACAGATTTGTAAATTACTTCTATAAAAAAAAAATCTTAACCCTTCCAGTACTTTTTAGGGGCTGTATACTACAGAAGAAATGCTTTACTTTTTGAATTTCTCTGATGTCACGACCACAGTGCTCTCTGCTGACCTCTGCTGTCCATTTTTGGAACTGTTCAGAGCAGGAGAAAATCCCCATAGCAAACATATGCTGCTCTGGACAGTTCCTAAAATGGACAGCAGAGGTCAGCAGAGAGCACTGTGCTCGTGACATCGGAGAAATCCAAAAAGAAAAGCATTTCCTGTACTATACTGCCCATAAAATGTATTGGAAGGATTATGATTTTTTTTATAGAAGTAATTTACAAATCTGTTTAACTTTCTGGCACCAGTTGATTAAAAAAAAAAAAAAAAAGTTTTCCATGGGAGTACCCCTTTAAGGATGACTATTTTATATCCCTCAAGGTAGACTTTTCTCAAGGATAAGATTTATAGTAGGGGGAAAGTAATATACTGCTTTTAAATGCCACCTGGGAGTCTCTATGGGTGGGTGGGGAGTAGTTGAGGAAATTGGTGACTATAGTAGCAATTCAATATCTTAAAATAATTTGTTAAATGGTTACATGTTATATTATATTCTCACTTATCAAATTTGTTTATTGACAAGTTAAAAGGACAGAATTAGAAAGAAAATGACATTTATGGATAGTATCCTATGGGGAGAACTGCAGAAATATACCATACTAGAGCATGCTGTCTTTTTAGATGCCACTGACCACAAAAATAAAAAATAAAAAATCATAAAGTTGCCTAAGTACAGTGGTCCCTCAAGTTACAATATTAATTGGTTCCGGGACGACCATTGTATGTTGAAACCATTGTATGTTGAGACCATAACTCTATGGAAACCTGGTAATTGGTTCTGAAGCCCCATTTCACCCAAAAATAGGAAAATGCGAGGAATAAAGAAAAATAAGTAGATAACTAATACAGATAAAACAAATCCTTACATATAAAAGTAATTCTGCTGGGAACTGTAAATCACTAAGTCAGTGTTTGCCAACCAGGGTGCCTCCAGCTGTTTCAAAACTACAACTCCCAGCATGCCCGGACAGCCGTTGGCTGCCCGGGCATGCTGGGAGTTGTAGTTTTGCAACAGCTGGAGGCGCCCGGGTTGGGAAACAATGGTTTAAGTAGAGGACAGGAGCTTCTTCAGGGTCCTATACAGTACACACAGTGTCCCAAATGGAGCCACCCTTACTTGGTGTCCAAAGGAGTAGCTAACCCCAGCACAGGTAAAGAGTACAGAACTTGTAGTTCCTCCCTATACTGTAGGGGGCGCTACCAGACAGCCAGTCAGTGCATGCACTTCAGTAATACAGGTAAAGAGTACAGAACATGTAATACCTCTCTGTACTGTAGAGGGCGCTACCAGACAGCCAGTCAGTGCATGCACTTCAGTAATACAGGTAAAGAGTACAGAACATGTAATACCTCTCTGTACTGTAGGGGGCGCTACCAGACACCAGTCAGTGCATGCACTTCAGTAATACAGGTAAAGAGTACAGAACATGTAATACCTTTTTGTACTGTAGGGGGCGCTACCAGACACCAGTCAGTGCATGCACTTCAGTAATACAGGTAAAGAGTACAGAACATGTAATACCTCTCTGTACTGTAGGGGGCGCTACCAGACATCAGTCAGTGCATGCACTTCAGTAATACAGGTAAAGAGTACAGAACATGTAATACCTCTCTGTACTGTAGGGGGCGCTACCAGATAGCCAGTCAGTGCATGCACTTCAGTAATACAGGTAAAGAGTACAGAACATGTAATACCTCTCTGTACTGTAGGGGGCGCTACCAGACACCAGTCAGTGCATACGCTTCAGTAATACAGGTGATTTACCAGTGAATGCCCATTCTGATTGGTCAGTTCTTCCAGCCATTGACACGTTTCACAGATCTGGACTGTCTGTACATTGTATGTTGAGTCTGGTTTCAAGTTACAATGGTCCAGAAAAAAACATTGTACGTTGCAACTATTGTATGTTGAGGCCATTGTAAGTTGAGGGATCACTGTATATGAGAAAAAACAGCAATCCAGAAATTCCAGTCCAGTCAGGCCAGGTTTCCAAACAGTTTTTTTCTGGCATTTTTGGGGAAAACCACCACTGCAGTATTTGAGCCAAAGTCAGAAGTGGATCCAGTAGGAAGGAGAAATCCTTGCCTTTTATTTTATTTGAATACACTTTTGGCTTTAGCTCAAAAACTGCATTGACAGTTTTCCAAAAAACAGCAGAAAAAAACCTGTGTGGAAACCTAGCTTCTCAGCTTCCATTTGTCCTGTCACTTGTACTGTATAACGCAATAAAAAAATAAAAATAAAAGAATAATAATTGTCAAGTGTATAATGGCACAATTCCATATAATTCCATAATGTTCACACCGGAAAATTTACGGAATGTCCGACCGGAAAATTTGGGTAAAAATTCCACAAATTTGCATGTTCTGACGGCGCTAGAACCCCTCGGAAATGCACCGCATCCATAGACAGCAATGCATTTCTGAGCGGACTCTGCTGAAATCATTTTCTGCAGCAGATGTTTCCGCCACGGAAATTTTACGTATACGGTGCAGCAGAGTCCCATTGAAATGAAAGGGGCGCTCCACTGGAAAAAAATATTATTATTTTTTTATCAGCTGGTGCCAGAAAGTTAATTCCTACAGATTTGTAAATTACTTCTATTAAAAAAAATCTTAATCCTTCCACTACTTATCAGTTGCTGTTATGATCCACAGGAAGTTCTTTTCTTTTTGAATTTTCTTTCTGCCTGACCACAGTGCTCTCTGCTGCCACCTCTGTCCATGTTAGGAACTGTCCAGAGTAGGAGCAAATCCCCATAGAAAACCTATCCTGCTCTGGACAGTTCCTAAAATGGACAGAGGTGGCAGCAGAGAGCACTGTGGTCAGGCAGAAAGGAAATTCAAAAAGAAAATAACTTCTTGTGGATCATAACAGCAGCTGATAAGTACTAGAAGGATTAAAAAAATTTTTTTATAGAAGTCATTTACAAATCTGTTTAACTTTCTGGCACCAGTTGGTTTAAAAATATATATATTTTCCAGTGGAGTACCCCTTTATGCAGTGGAATTTCCAATCAGAATATTTTCGCAGAATTATGCTCAGAGATTCCACCGTCTGACCATAGCCTCAAAGTCTTTTTGCACGGCAGAATTTCCACTTGCGGAAACATATATATATATATATATATATATATATATATATATATATATATATATACTAATAGTCTGTGTCTGTACATACCATGAATATATGTATGTGCACAATTTACTTCTAGCCTCCATGCTTCAGATAAGTTGCTTCAGTATTTTATTAGAATGCGACCAGTGACACTTCAGAAGGGTTTTAGACGCATAAAGTGATGTCTATAGATGTGGATTGATGAGCTGCATATTCCGGAGATTAGGTCAGACACAGGAGAAGGGTCAGAATCCAGGAGTGATCAGTTCTGAGATTCTGTTCCTGGACAATTAGAAAAGGTTTAACCTGATGGTCTTGTATTTTATTATCTCACTGTGAAGTGCGTAGACAAGTGTGCAGACAGGTATAGACGGGTGTAAACAGGTGCAGACAGGAGCAGACAGGTGCAGACAGATGTAGACAGGTGCAGACAGCCTCTGAGCACCCCGAGAATGTCTGTCCTCGTCATCCCACAGCTATGAAGTCCGTAATGAAGAAATAGAAGGCATCCGCCATGGTTAATAGCCATCATTCTAAGATTCATTCTAAGGCTGATCCCCAACCTTTTTACTCTTTGTTGATTCACCCCCCCCCCCTTCCCTTCTGGAGTTATGGGGTGTTTCATTTCTATCTGACAAATTACTGAATCGGTCGAATGGGGCATGCATAATTATGATGCACTGGAGGTATGGGTGGGTTATAGGGCCGAGCCTTGAATACGTTACTTCCATGCAGGACATGTTCCACTGGCTTCCTTCTAACAAGGTCAGCAGGATCCTGTGAGACTGACGCGCATGACTAAGGGGGTCCGCCCCTGAAACGTAGCGCAGCAGGTTGGAGCTCAGGTCGTTTCTCCATCTGACCGGGGTCATTTCATCTCATCTTGATATATGAATATTTCATGTCATGTTGTTATGATGAAATCGTACAAGAAACAAAATAAAAAAGAAATATTACGTTTTCTTCACAAGATGGTCTGTAAGTAGTTGGTCCTTTTTGACTATACACATTTAACCTTGTCTAGCTGATCTATGAATAATTCCTTTATTATTGTTTGTTTGTGGTATTGTGCTCCCTAGTTTGTGCTTTGTATTATAATTTGTATTATTGTATTATACTTATTGTGTCCAGACTCAATTCCTAACAGTGCTTGTGTGTTGTCCCAGTACCAAAGGCTGTCCTGTGGCTTCAGACTGTCCCGGGGAGACCTGCAGCACCGGTGTTGGGCCCACTGACTTCTTGCAGTGTTAATTATGTGTCAGCACTTTACCAAGAGTTAATATATTTTTATAATTATTTTGTTATGTGGTTCCTATGTGTTATTTAAATGTGTTCTTGTACCTTTCAATAAAGGAGCAGTGCACCCCATTTGACATGGCCTGCCAATGAGAACCTCTAAATTCTTGCTCATATAGTGTAGTGGGGGAAGAGTTACCCCAGTTCCTGTGAGAGCTCATGCTGAGCACAAGTACAGTAAATGTGTTGTGTGTGGAGAAGACTCAAGGGAAGGCCCAGTTTAAATCTACTTTATCCGGTCATTTTTCAAGGATCACCCGCACGGTGGAAGTTCATGCCCTGGCGGAGGAAGCTACAAGAACTTGACAGAAACCTAGCTACCAGGATCAATCTTCAATTCTTTCAAGTCAATTTCAATTTATTGGGTGAAAGCACCACAAGTCTCAGCAAGGCAACAGGGGTCCCAAGGGGTTACGCTGCATCCTCTCACTCTTCACCATACTCTCAGTGTAATACCAAGTGAACCCTGCTCAGTAAAGACAGTTATCCATAACCTAATGTCGGTGTGTTCCTTTACTCCCCGTGTCTGGCCCAGGAGAAGCTGTCTCCAACCTCGGACCGTGTGTAGGATAATGGTGCCCTGGCGTCACGAAATGATAAGGTATTTCCCTCCACCACCTGTGGTACCACATTTGTTTATTTGTTGTGGACTTTGCTATGCCCCTGCACTTACTCAGAACAGGGATGGCCATCCAGTTGAAGATCCATTGCTTAGGGCAAATACTCAAGTAGGCAGGGAAAGTGGCTGTGGGTGAGCTCATGGCTTCACTTGCCCAACAGGACACAGGGCCTATGTCTTCATGTACTTCAAGAAATCATCTAAATAATAATTAAAAACATGAGATTTTGCCATGAAGTGCCGAAATACATTACAGAAAAAATGGAGCTCCATCACATGCATTGATAATGGGGATGGATGGCGGGTGTGACACAGGACACCAATGGACCCCAACAGGTCCCATTCACTTTGAATATTAGATATGGTTCTGTTAGATATGTGTTATTTTGCAGGATTTTAGCAGACAAACAAAAACTGAAGTCCAATTATTTTAATGGAATCAGCAAATAGAGCTCCTAATGCTGATGTGAACATAGCCTTAGCAGTGCTAAAATAATACAATCATACATAGCCCAAAGCTCTTCACTTCGTTTGCACACAGCGCAATATGCGATTTGTGTAGTGGATACATCCTTGTGTCAGGACTAAGACAGTAAACTCTGCGCAGCAGAATGACGCTCCATCGGAATGGCAGGGGAAAGGGGCATGATGAGTAAATGTTTTTTTGAGCCCTACATTTTAATCTAAAAAGTATTCCCTTGCCAATCCCATTAGAATCTCAATTGGAACTCAAAAACTTTGCACTGATGTGCACTTACAGTAAGCTGTGCTGTCCTGTCAATAGTGTTGGATCAGTGGCTGCAATCCCAGTCCCTGCTGTTGTCTCCATTAATGTTAGTGTGACGTCATGATTAGAGGGTCCTTCAACTTGGGATTTCAGACATAGCTCCTGGAAACTCATGGAAACAAAGGGTTGGGGGTACAGGGAGATAGTACGAACAATGGTCCGGGCAATGTCTAATTCAATGCTATCCCACTGGCTGAGGCTTAACCACTGTGGTGCTCAGTATCACCTGCCTGCCCATGCATATCACTGTGTGGTCCCTTGCTGCATCTAGCCTGCAGTACTTTCTATATCAAAATAATAAGTTCCCCCCCATTAGCCAGTGGATAGGCACGCTGTTTAATGACAGCTTTTCTTCTGATCCTTCCATTTATTACACACTCAGCTTGGCCGAGCATGCTTTATGTTTTGAATGGGGAGTGGAAAAAATCTACATCCAGGCTACTTTGCTGGTAGTTTATCTCTAGTGAGAACAAAATAAATAGGGGTTGAAATTTACCATGCCTGATGTAACACTCACGTTTCGGAAGACAGGAACTCCGGTGTATGTGGATCCGCTGGACCTGTGTGGCAGATGACTCGGACCGTACCAGGGAGCGGAGTCTAAGGTGCCGCTGATTTCCACCAGAGCCCGCTGCAAAGCGGGATGGGCTTGCAGCTGCAGGCGACACCCAGGTCGCTACCCCTGGCATGGCTCGACCACAGGAGAGGCACAGGAGGCGGCTGAGGAGATGTGAGGCACAGGAGGGATGAGGCAACTCGTAGTTTGGATAGCGGTAGGTCAGGGCAGGTGGCACAGTAGCATAGTCAGGACGTAGCAGGAGTTCAGCAGGCAGGTGGCAGAGGAGCAAGGTCAAGTCACAAGAGAAGGAGATCTGGTACACGGCAAGGCAATACAATGGAACGCTTTCTCTAGGGCACAAGACAACAAAGATCCGGCAGAGAACTGAGGAGGGTTGAGGAATTTATAAATAAGTGGTTTACACTAATGAGTGTACTGGCCCTTTAAATCTTAAAGCTCCGGTGCGTGCACGCCCTAGGGGATGGGGACACACGCGGCGGAGCAGAGAGGCGGAGGCAGAGGCAGGAGAAACACCCAGAGAGTGACGGACTGGGTCCCAACCCCGTCGGCAGCAGAAGGTAAGGGGACCATGCGTTCACAGCCAGCGTGTGAGGCAGGAGCACATGGCCTAACAGTACCCCCCCCCTCCCTTTGGTCTCCCCCTCCTTTTATGAGAGAGAAAACTCCTGAGAAGGTCACGGTCTAGGATATTCTCCTCAGGTTCCCAAGATCTCTCCTCAGGACTGTAACCCTCCCAGTCGACCAAAAAAAATTGTTTACCTTTCACAGTTTTTTGCAGCAAGAATCTGTTTAACTTTGTAGACGTCAGATGAGCCGGAGACAGGTGTTGGGAAAGTTTTTTTTTGAGAGAATCAGTTTACGACAAGAGGCTTGAGGAGAGAGACGGGGACGGAATTGGGAATACGTTACGTAGCAGGTAGACGGAGTTTGTAGGAGACAGGATTGATCTTTTGTAGAATCTGGAAGGGATCAAGGTAGCGGGGACGGAGCTTGTAACAGGGGATCTTGAAGCGGATGTATTTGGATGAAAGCCACACCATGTCACCAGGAGAGAAGGACGGAGGAGGTCTTCTACCTTTATCCGCTTGCGCCTTCATGCGTGAAGAAGCCTGGGACAATGACTGTCGGGTCTGTTGTCAGATGGTGGAGAAGTCACGGACCAGCTCATCAACAGCAGGCACACCGGAGGAGACTAGGAGAGGAAGAGGAGGATGGAGATGGAGTCCGTAGACAACAAAAGAGGGAGACAACCTCGTGGACTCGGAATCCTTAAGATTATATGAGAATTCAGCCCAGGGGAGAAGGTTGACCCAATCATCTTGGCGAGCTGAAACAATATGCAGAAGATAAGTCTCAAGGATTTGATCAACCCTCTCCACCTGACCGTTGGACTGAGGGTGGTAGGCCAAGGAGAAGTCCGGATTGATGTCTAGACGGTTACGAAGGACTCGCCAGAACTTAGAGACAAACTGCACACCTCGATCCGAAACGATATTCTGTGGAAGACCATGTAAACAAAAGACATGCAACAAGAAGTACTTCACCGGCTGCGGGGCAGAAGGAAGACCTGGTAGAGGAATGAAATGAGCCATCTTGGAAAACCGATTTACCACGACCCAGATGACAGTGTTATTATGAGAAGGTGGCAAATCGGTGATTAAATCCATGGCGATATGGGACCAAGGAGGATGTCCTGCTGTCAAGGAAGAATGACCCCATTTCAGGACCTTGTGTCTCAATCTGGTGGGCAAAAAGGATTTTCCCAGAGGAACTTGCTGAATCTCGGCAGAAGCAGCAGGAATCAAACGGTCAGGAGGAATAATATGCCTAGGCGTGAAGTCCAAACCAATGATGTCAGAGGACCAGCATCAGCGCTGATGTTCTTGTCTGCTGGACGGAAGTGAATGAAGAAGTTGAACCTCGAAAACAACAGTGACCATCTTGCCTGGTGGGGGTTCAAATAGGGCTGGGCGCTATACCGGTTCCTACCGAATACCAACATTTTTTCCCTGCACGATATGAATTTTTCCCATACCGCAATACCGGTTGGGCCCCTCCCCCCTCAAATGACTTATCAGCCGCACAAAAATTTTGACAGGATTGTCCCCAGCGAATTATTTCTCCCGTTCTCCAATGCAGTTGCGGGAAATGGCGTTGCAGCCAAGGAAGACCAAGAAGAATCTCAGAAGTACAGTGTGGCAGAACATAGAATTCAATCTTTTCTTTATGTGATACTCCCACTTGCATGACGAGAGATTCAGTACAGAAGTGAACCTTACAGTCCAGATTTTGTCCATTAACAGAGGAGATGAACATGGGCTTGGCAAGCCGAGTAAGGGGAGGATGATACTTGTGGACTAAAGCCGCATCAATAAAGTCACCTGCTGATCCGGAATTCAAAAATGCTGTAGCGCTGAAGGAAGACTTGACTGAAGCGAAGACTTTTACAGGAATAGTTAAGCCTGAAGAGGTAGTATTCACACCCAGGGATGCCTCTCCCACGTACCCTAGGTGCAGGCGAACTGTACAGTCCTTGAGAAAGTGCTCCGGGCTAGCACAGTACAAACACAAATTCTCATTGCGTCGTTGTGACCTCTCCTGCTGCGTAAGACCAGAATGATCTCCTTGTATAACCGCTTCGGCAAGAGGCGCAAGGGACAGAAGAGGTGGATGTTGGAACACAGGTGTCAAGCAGGCAGATTCCCTCTCAAAGCACAATTCCTCCTGTCTTTCAGCAAAACGCACATCAATGCGTGTGGCCAAGTGGATAAGTTCAGTCAAAGAAAATGGAGGATCTCGTGCTGCAAGGGCATCTTTAATCCTGCTTGACAGTCCTTTTTTGAATGTGGCACACAAGGCCTCTTCACTCCAGGCAAGTTCAGAGGTTAGAATGCGGAATTGAACCGCGTAGTCACCAACGGTAGAATTCCCTTGACAGAGGTTCAGCAACGCCGTCTAAGCTGAAGAGGCACGTGCGGGTTCCTCAAAGACACTGCGAAATTCTGCCAAGAATGCCGACAATTTGGAGGATACTGGATCACCACGGTCCCAAAGGGGTGTAGCCCAAGCGAGGGTTTTTCCGGACAGTAGACTAATGACAAAGGCCACCTTACTACATTCTGTCGGAAACAGTTCAGACATGAGCTCCAAATGCATGGAGCACTGTGTAACAAAGCCTCTGCATGACTTGGAATCCCCATCATACTTGGAAGGCAAAGGCAGGTGCAGCTGGGAGCCAGGAGACAATGCAGGAGCTGAAGGTGGGAGTGGGCCTGATTGTGGTACCTGCTGCTGTTGCAAGGCCAACAGGCTGCGCCTGTTGGGCCAACTGCTGCGACTGACGTATCACAATGGAGGAAAGATCCCCAACTTCAGGCAGGGGTACCTCAGCCGGATCTTAGTGTAACACTCACGTTTCTGAAGACAGGAACTCCGGTGTATGTGGATCCACTGGACCCGTGTGGCAGATGACTTGGACAGTACCAGGGAGCTGAGTCTAAGGTGCCGCAAAGCGGGATGGGCTTGCAGCTGCAGGTGACACCCATGTCGCTACCCCTGGCATGGCTCGACCACACAGGCAGCTGAGGAGATGCGAGGCACAGGAGGGATGAGGCAACTCATAGTCTGGATAGCAGAAGGCCAAGCGGCACAGTAGCGTAGTCAGGACATAGCAGGAGTTCAGCAGGCATGCGGCAGAGGAGCAAGTTCAAGTCACAAGAGCAGGAGATCTGGTACACGGCAAGGCAATACAATGTTTCTCTAGGGCACAAGGCAGCAAAGATCCAGCAGAGAACGGAGGAGGGTGGAGGAATTTATAAATAAGCCAAAGGTGGTTTACACTAATGAGCGTACTGACCCTTTAATTCTTAAATCTCCGGTGCGTGCACGCCCTAAGAGACGGGGACACGCGCGCCAGAGCAGAGAGGCGGAGGCAGAGACAGGAGAAACACCCGGAGAGTGAAGGACTGGGGCTCGCATGCGGGCGCGTCCCGCAATGCGAGTCCCAGCCCCGTGGGCAGCAGGAGGTAAGGGGACCATGCGCTCACGGCCAGCGTGTGAGGCCGGAGCGCATAGCGTAACACCTGATCCATCCCTCCTATGACATCATAGAGCAGTGATTCTCCACCCAAAGGCTGAAAGTATGTCTGAGGGTACCTCTCGCGCGTAAATTTGCGTGAAATTTGTGTACGAGGGGTACCCGCGGACAAAAGGCGTGTGCTTACATTTATACTATGCGATACTTAATCCCCTTGTGCCATTATTCCCCCCCCCCCCCCATCTTAATCCCCTTGTGCCATTATTATCTGATATGGCAAAAGGGAATCAGAGGGAGGGGGGAATAATGGCACAAGGGGATTAAGATAGAGGGGTAGTGATAATGGCAAAAGGGGATCAGAGGGATGGTGGAATAATGGCACAAGGGATAAAGATGGAGGGGGGATAATAATTACCCCCCCCCCTCCCTCCATCTTATTCCCCCTGTGCAATAATTCCCCCTCACTCTGATCCCCTTTTGCCATTATCCCTCTCTCCCCCTCCATCATAATGCCCTTGTGCCATTATTACTCTCCACCCCACCCATCCCCCCTCCGATCCCCCTGGGCTAATATATATATATATATATATATATATATATATATATATATAAATATATATATATATATATATATTTGCATCTTTTTTTTTTTTTTTAACATTACCCGGCTTCTTTGGGTACTGCTCCCAGAGTCCCTTTCCCGGAGTCCCATTCGGCATCCTCCTGCGCTGTGCGGCACCTCCGTGCGACGTCAGGGGACGTCACTTGTCTCCCCAGCAACCATGCAGCTCCCGCAAAGCCGCAATACTTAACTGAGAGCTACCGCGGCCATTCCCCCCAATGCTGTGACAAATTCTGGCCAATGTATGGCCGGTATTTGTCAGTACATTGCATACCCCCACAAAACTAGTGGCGTACTCCTAGGGGTACGCGTACCACCGGATGAGAACCCCTGTCATAGAGGATGTATAAGGAAGCTCCCATACACATCACATGGCCAGTCCCACTGACTGCTGACTCTTCTCTGACATGTTTAGGGGTGTTAAACCTCGCAGTTCTGGTTCTTTAAACTTGTGATTGTTCACGTAAAGGAAGTTTGGATGAGAGATCATGAAGATGAGGACGATTCACATCAGAGGATACCAGCATAGATATCAAACACTTGGCAGGATAATGGCAACTCATACTCTGTAATCTTCTGCACCAGCCTTTGATCATAGCCTGTCAGGCTGTCAACCTGCCAACAATAATACTATGATAAAACAATATGAATAACCAACGTTTACAGCACAATTCACCCATACGTCTCCATCGTTAGGGTAACTTAGGGCCCATGCACACTACGGAAATTCAGCAAAGAATTTCCTCGCTGAATTTGTGTTTATTTCACACAGAATTTTTACAGTGGAAATAAGCGCTGGATATACACGTTCGTTGACTAAGGGGATTTTTCAGACAGAATGCAAATCCTTGTCAGAAGTTCTGCTACTAAACCTCCGTAGTGTGCACTAAGCAGCACATTCTTATTGAGATCAATGAGATCCTGCTGCAAGTGGAATTAATGCAGAGCGGAATATCCATAGTGTGCATGAGCCCTAACTGTGCAAATATGGGTGCTGCTATGGTGAGGCCTAGGAGTCACCAATGTATTATTCTAGGTAATATCAAAGTACAGTAAGTCTGAGGACGTTTGAAGTACGCTATATACTTACTATATCTTATTTCTTGATCTTTGAGTTTAGGTGTTTCATTCAGTCCCATTTGCACAGGTGTATAAATTCAGCCCCTACCAATGCAGTCACCTATACAAAAAGTCATTTTTTAAATCCTACATGCCATTTCTGCCAACATTAAAATAATAAACTTTAACTCCACCTCTTGCTTCTGATATCTGTCTCATATCCTTCGGCCACAGTCTTCCTGGTTTTGGGGCCCAGCGGGTCAGCTTAATGTCTTGCTTCGGCTGGTGATAGGTGGAGCGGCAGTATGATGTAACAGGCCCGGGCACCAGAAAGTAGGCCGGTCCTGGGCCTGTGACATCACGCCATTGCTTAGTCTATCACTAGCCGAGGTGGGTCAATTAGTGCCCCCACACAGCAGATAGCCCTGTTTGCTCTAACTGAATGAAGGAAAAAAGAGAAATTTATGTGGTGTCCCGGTACCGCATCCTATGCGGTCCCTTTATGTGTATGGGTCCCCATAGCCAGAGTCCCTAGGACGTAGGGGTCCCATGTTGTATAGTCTACCCCTTGTCACCTCTATTCCATCTAGTAAACCAGTAACTTATGCAAGGTTTATGTAAATATAGTTATATAAATGTAAATGAATAGTTAATTACCTGCGGGTAGCGTACCAGGACCTGCGGGTCACGTGACTAGGTGAACTCTGTGGAGATCCCTATGACGTATTCAATCCCATCATTCTGTGTACGAGTGAATGACAGGTATTCGGACCAATCAGATTCACCCTGCCCTTGCCCATATAAGGGAGCGGCGGCCATTATTCTCTTTCTTGTTCCTGGGCTGTCAACCGAGAAGGACATGCGCAGCTATTCTCGCAGTGAGTTAGGCCTGATCCTTGCGGCGACGGCTGATCAATGCTAAATCGAGAGTGTATCAATAACCAGACACTCTGCAGCATCACCGGACCTAATCTAACCCCTAAATCCAGACTGATCTGCAATATCTATCCTAAATTCAGAGACTTTCTAAATACCTCAAGGTCCGCAACAACTGTCAGTCACTGAACAATATAAGGACTGTTATATTAGACTGTTACTGTGCCTTGGATGTACTGTAAGCACTTAAGTAAAGTTGTTCAAGTTCAAGTTAAATCTCCTTGTGGACCTTCAGTCATTTCATGCACCTATCGTTACTGGGAAGGGCGGCGATAGGCCCGGAGAATTACCTCAGCATACTAGCCCTCAGCCTGGCATCACGAACTATAGGGTTAACATGGGACAGGGTGTTACTTTCCTGCTCACACTACTGTGTTTTTGTAAAAAAAAAAAAAAAATGAGGCAAACAGTGGCAGAGAGGAATAAGATCCTTCTGCACGCTGTTTACCTTAAGAAAATGATCCGGCTGCCTGGCCCTTGCAGGAGGCGATGTCACATCAGACGCCAGTTCCCAGATAGCACCTGCTGCAGCTGGCAGGCTGCCCGAAAATTGCTGACTGGACTGGACATTTTATGTAACTGGTGTAGTGGTGGGGCAGCAAGTGGTCCCTTTCCGTGACTGGGCCCTCCGGATAGATCTAAAATGACCGATGGGTCAGTTTACCTCTGCAAATACTGTTCTAGTTGAACGCACAAAAATTCCCACAGACACCCCCCTGACGAAGCACAGATGCGAAACGTGCGTTGGGGTGTAGGTGCATTGGTCTACATTTGGTACATGGCCGGTATTTTGTTGCAGTGATTACTTTTCTATGCAAGAATACAGAAGACTCATGCACTCACCGCTCAGATCCAGACTCGAAGCTCCTCAAACAGGAAATACCGGGGACACCAGGCTGCAGAGATGTAGGCGCCCACATTTCTGCAGTCTGGTGTCCCCGGCTTTTCCCGTTTGAGGAGCTTTGATTCTGAATCTGAGCGGTGAGTGCAGGAGTCTTCTGTATTCTTGTTTGGTGATTATATAGGAGTCTATCTCTTTACTACCGTATGTCCTAGCACCGCTGCAGACTCAATATTATCGAGTCGGATGACTGCTGAGTTGCTACTTGTTACTCCCCACCTGTTACTACTGGCCATTAGATTAAGCAGTACCGTCTCATCTCTGTTTTCTGATTACTTTTCTATGTATTGTGCATTATATGTATTGTTATTCTGCACATTGATTACCTCTTGCTTATTTAGCCCATACCGTTCTGTGCTGCTGTCTTTGGGATTGTGCAATAATACTTACCTTGTATTGTATATCCTGCATTACCGCACTTTACTAGTACCATTTGGTACTCTGCACCTTTTTTCTCTGTATTTTTATCTGTATCTATGTGTGCCTATACCTCTCTGTTTTTTTAGAATTTTTTATGTATGTGCATTTACTACAATGACGATCATGTCTGTTTGATTATCTAGTGTTATACTGGTACCTTCTAATTTTGGGTATATATTGGTGTGGTGTCCCGGTACTGGACTCGGTCCTGTACCTTTGGTTGTAAGTTCCCATAGTCAGAGTTCCTCATGCTGTTAGGGATCTCCTGGTGGGATAGCCCCTGGTCGCCTCCTAGTGTTCTTAAAATTGTATATATTTAATACATTATAATGTAGTGTAAGTAATGTTTAGGACCTTAGGTCATGTGATCAATGATGTTTGTGTTGTATTAGAGGTTAAGGACCTTTGGGTCATGTGACTAGGTCATGTGTTATAACCATAATCCTTTGTACTGGGACTGACAGGTTTGGGGAACCAATCAGCTTGCCTCTTCAGATATAAGGGCGCTGTATCCAATGATTGCTCTCTTTCCTCCGGGATATGACAGCGAGCGGAGCTCTGTACAATTCTACAAGCAAATTAGGCCTGAAGCCTACCAATCTCAGCCGCATACGAAACCGTGAGTTTATCCAACTCCATCCTAAAATCCTATGTGGCTACTGAACCTAAAACATACCCCTAAATTCAGTGGAACAGCGTAAAGCAAGGATTCAAAGCTTATTCCCTACAAGGTCCCAGCCAACCGGTGAGGAGCCTAAATACCGGTCCTCCTGTAAAGACTGTTAATTGCATCCTGCATAAAATCTGCAGTAAAGTTATTTCAAGTTCAATACAATTCTGGCTGTGGACAATCCATCATTCCTCCCTATCATTCCTGGGACGGATGGCGGTAGGACATATATACATTGAGCAAACCCTCACCATGGCGTCACGACAATCAAGGGTTAATCCCATATCCTGCAACACTACTCAGCAACACCCCTGTTCAGCTCTCATCCCCCAAGCTCACCACATTGGTAATACGGTCCAGTACATGGCTGGTTCAGATTGCCATCTATATATGTGTAATTACCCTCAAAATCTTGTAGAAAGTCTTCTCAGACAAGTGGAAGCTGTTATACCTGCAAAGAGGGTGGGAAGCGTCTTTATTAATTTGTGGTAGCCTGGGGTTGTAGGGTATATGGGTGTTACGCCGAGCGCTCCGGGTCCCCGCTCCTCCCCGGAGCGCTCGCTTCACTCCCTCCGCTGCAGCGCTCCGGTCACGTCCTCTGACCCGGGGCGCTGCGATCCTGCTGCCAGCCGGGATGCGATTCGCGATGCGGGTAGCGCCCGCTCGCGATGCGCACCCCGGCTCCCCTACCTGACTCGCTCCCCGTCTGTTCTGTCCCGGCGCGCGCGGCCCCGCTCCCTAGGGCGCGCGCGCGCCGGGTCTCTGCGATTTAAAGGGCCACTGCGCCGCTGATTGGCGCAGTGGTTCCAATTAGGGTTTTCACCTGTGCACTTCCCTATATTACCTCACTTCCCTTGCACTCCCTTGCCGGATCTTGTTGCCTTAGTGCCAGTGAAAGCGTTCCTTGTGTGTTCCTTGCCTGTGTTTCCAGACCTTCTGCCGTTGCCCCTGACTACGATCCTTGCTGCCTGCCCCGACCTTCTGCTACGTCCGACCTTGCTTCTGCCTACTCCCTTGTACCGCGCCTATCTTCAGCAGCCAGAGAGGTGAGCCGTTGCTAGTGGATACGACCTGGTCACTACCGCCGCAGCAAGACCATCCCGCTTTGCGGCGGGCTCTGGTGAAAACCAGTAGTGGCTTAGAACCGGTCCACTAGCACGGTCCACGCCAATCCCTCTCTGGCACAGAGGGTCCACTACCTGCCAGCCGGCATCGTGACAGTAGATCCGGCCATGGATCCCGCTGAAGTTCCTCTGCCAGTTGTCGCTGACCTCACCACGGTGGTCGCCCAGCAGTCACAACAGATAGCGCAACAAGGCCAACAGCTGTCTCAACTGACCGTTATGCTACAACAGTTGCTACCACAGCTTCAGCAGTCATCTCCTCCGCCAGCTCCTGCACCTCCTCCGCAGCGAGTGGCCGCTCCTGGGATACGCTTATCCTTGCCGGATAAATTTGATGGGGACTCTAAGTTTTGCCGTGGCTTTCTTTCCCAATGTTCCCTGCATCTGGAGATGATGTCGGACCTGTTTCCCACTGAAAGGTCTAAGGTGGCTTTCGTAGTCAGTCTTCTGTCCGGAAAAGCCCTGTCATGGGCCACACCGCTCTGGGATCGCAATGACCCCGTCACTGCCTCTGTACACTCCTTCTTCTCGGAAATCCGAAGTGTCTTTGAGGAACCTGCCCGAGCCTCTTCTGCTGAGACTGCCCTGTTGAACCTGGTCCAGGGTAATTCTTCCGTTGGCGAGTATGCCGTACAATTCCGTACACTTGCTTCAGAATTGTCCTGGAATAATGAGGCCCTCTGCGCGACCTTCAAAAAAGGCCTATCCAGCAACATTAAAGATGTTCTGGCCGCACGAGAAATTCCTGCTAATCTACATGAACTTATTCACCTAGCCACTCGCATTGACATGCGTTTTTCTGAAAGGCGTCAGGAACTCCGCCAAGATATGGACTCTGTTCGCACGAGGCGTTTCGTCTCCTCGGCTCCTCTCTCCTCTGGTCCCCTGCAATCTGTTCCTGTGCCTCCCGCCGTGGAGGCTATGCAGGTCGACCGGTCTCGCCTGACACCTCAAGAGAGGACACGACGCCGTATGGAGAACCTCTGCCTGTACTGTGCTAGTACCGAACACTTCCTGAGGGATTGTCCTATCCGTCCTCCCCGCCTGGAAAGACGTACGCTGACTCCGCACAAAGGCGAGACAGTCCTTGATGTCTACTCTGCTTCTCCACGTCTTACTGTGCCTGTGCGGATGTCTGCCTCTGCCTTCTCCTTCTCTACAGTGGCCTTCTTGGACTCTGGATCTGCAGGAAATTTTATTTTGGCCTCTCTCGTCAACAGGTTCAACATCCCAGTGACCAGTCTCGCCAGACCCCTCTACATCAATTGTGTAAATAATGAAAGACTGGACTGTACCATACGTTTCCGCACGGAGCCCCTTCTTATGAGCATCGGATCTCATCATGAGAGGATTGAACTTTTGGTCCTCCCCAATTGCACCTCGGAGATTCTTCTTGGACTTCCCTGGCTTCAACTTCATTCCCCAACCCTGGATTGGTCCACTGGGGAGATCAAGAGTTGGGGGTCCTCTTGTTCCAAGAACTGTCTAAAACCGGTTCCCAGTAACCCTTGCCGTAACTCTGTGGTTCCTCCAGTAACCGGTCTCCCTAAGGCCTATATGGACTTCGCGGATGTTTTCTGCAAAAAACAAGCTGAGACTCTACCTCCTCACAGGCCTTATGATTGCCCTATCGACCTCCTCCCGGGTACTACTCCACCCCGGGGCAGAATTTATCCTCTCTCTGCCCCAGAGACTCTTGCCATGTCCGAATACGTCCAGGAGAATCTAAAAAAGGGCTTTATCCGTAAATCCTCCTCTCCTGCCGGAGCCGGATTTTTCTTTGTGTCCAAAAAAGATGGCTCCCTACGTCCTTGCATTGACTACCGCGGTCTTAATAAAATCACGGTTAAGAACCGCTACCCCTTACCCCTCATCTCTGAACTCTTTGATCGCCTCCAAGGTGCCCACATCTTCACTAAATTGGACTTAAGAGGCGCCTATAACCTCATCCGCATCAGAGAGGGGGACGAGTGGAAAACGGCATTTAACACCAGAGATGGACACTTTGAGTATCTGGTCATGCCCTTTGGACTGTGCAATGCCCCTGCCGTCTTCCAAGACTTTGTCAATGAAATTTTTCGTGATCTGTTATACTCCTGTGTTGTGGTATATCTGGACGATATCCTAATTTTTTCTGCCAATCTAGAAGAACACCGCCAGCATGTCCGTATGGTTCTTCAGAGACTTCGTGACAACCAACTCTATGCCAAAATTGAGAAATGTCTGTTTGAATGCCAATCTCTTCCTTTTCTAGGATATTTGGTCTCTGGCCAGGGACTACAGATGGATCCAGACAAACTCTCTGCCGTCTTAAATTGGCCACGCCCCTCCGGACTCCGTGCTATCCAACGCTTTTTGGGGTTCGCCAATTATTACAGGCAATTTATTCCACATTTTTCTACCATTGTGGCTCCTATCGTGGCTTTAACCAAGAAAAATGCTGATCCCAAGTCCTGGCCTCCTCAAGCAGAAGACTCCTTTAAACGACTCAAGTCTGCCTTTTCTTCGGCTCCCGTGCTCTCTAGACCTGACCCTTCCAAACCCTTCCTATTGGAGGTTGATGCCTCCTCAGTAGGAGCTGGAGCTGTTCTTCTACAAAAAAATCCTTCCGGGCATGCTGTCACTTGTGGTTTTTTCTCTAGGACCTTCTCTCCAGCGGAGAGGAACTACTCCATCGGGGATCGAGAGCTTCTAGCCATTAAATTAGCACTTGAGGAATGGAGGCATCTGCTGGAGGGATCAAGATTTCCTGTTATTATCTACACCGACCACAAGAACCTCTCCTACCTCCAGTCGGCCCAACGGCTGAATCCTCGCCAGGCCCGGTGGTCTCTGTTCTTTGCCCGATTTAATTTTGAGATTCACTTTCGTCCTGCCGATAAGAACATTAGGGCCGATGCTCTCTCTCGTTCCTCGGATGCCTCAGAAGTTGATCTCCCTCCGCAACACATCATTCCACCTGACTGCCTGATCTCCACTTCTCCTGCCTCCATCAGGCAGACTCCTCCAGGAAAGACCTTTGTTTCTCCACGCCAACGCCTCGGAATCCTCAAATGGGGTCACTCCTCCCATCTCGCAGGTCATGCGGGCATCAAGAAATCTGTGCAACTCATCTCCCGCTTCTATTGGTGGCCGACTCTGGAGACGGATGTTGGGGACTTTGTGCGAGCCTGCACTATCTGTGCCCGGGATAAGACTCCTCGCCAGAAGCCCGCTGGTTTTCTTCATCCTCTGCCTGTCCCCGAACAGCCTTGGTCTCTGATTGGTATGGATTTTATTACTGATTTACCCCCTTCCCGTGGCAACACCGTTATTTGGGTGGTCGTTGATCGATTCTCCAAAATGGCACATTTCATCCCTCTTCCTGGTCTTCCTTCTGCGCCTCAGTTGGCTAAACAATTTTTTGTACACATTTTTCGTCTTCACGGGTTGCCTACGCAGATTGTCTCGGATAGAGGGGTCCAATTCGTGTCTAAATTCTGGAGGGCTCTCTGTAAACAACTCAAGATTAAATTAAATTTTTCCTCTGCATATCATCCCCAGTCCAATGGACAAGTAGAAAGAATTAACCAGATCCTGGGTGATTATTTGCGACATTTTGTTTCCTCCCGCCAGGATGACTGGGCAGATCTCCTTCCATGGGCCGAATTTTCGTATAACTTCAGGGTCTCTGAATCTTCCTCCAAATCCCCATTTTTCGTGGTGTACGGCCGTCACCCTCTTCCCCCCCTCCCTACCCCCTTGCCCTCTGGTCTGCCCGCTGTGGATGAAATTTCTCGTGACCTTTCCATTATATGGAGAGAGACCCAAAATTCTCTCTTACAGGCTTCTTCACGCATGAAGAGGTTCGCGGATAAGAAAAGAAGAGCTCCCCCCGTTTTTTCCCCTGGAGACAAGGTATGGCTCTCCGCTAAATATGTCCGCTTCCGTGTCCCTAGCTACAAGTTGGGACCACGCTATCTTGGTCCTTTCAAAATTTTGTGTCAAATTAATCCTGTCTCTTATAAACTTCTTCTTCCTCCTTCTCTTCGTATCCCTAATGCCTTTCACGTCTCTCTTCTCAAACCACTCATCCTCAACCGTTTTTCTCCCAAATCTGTTCCTCCCACTCCTGTTTCCGGCTCCTCGGACGTCTTCTCGGTCAAGGAAATTTTGGCTGCCAAAAAGGTCAGAGGGAAAAATTTTTTTTTAGTAGACTGGGAGGGTTGTGGTCCTGAAGAGAGATCCTGGGAACCTGAGGACAACATCCTTGACAAAAGTCTGCTCCTCAGGTTCTCAGGCTCCAAGAAGAGGGGGAGACCCAAGGGGGGGGGTACTGTTACGCCGAGCGCTCCGGGTCCCCGCTCCTCCCCGGAGCGCTCGCTTCACTCCCTCCGCTGCAGCGCTCCGGTCACGTCCTCTGACCCGGGGCGCTGCGATCCTGCTGCCAGCCGGGATGCGATTCGCGATGCGGGTAGCGCCCGCTCGCGATGCGCACCCCGGCTCCCCTACCTGACTCGCTCCCCGTCTGTTCTGTCCCGGCGCGCGCGGCCCCGCTCCCTAGGGCGCGCGCGCGCCGGGTCTCTGCGATTTAAAGGGCCACTGCGCCGCTGATTGGCGCAGTGGTTCCAATTAGGGTTTTCACCTGTGCACTTCCCTATATTACCTCACTTCCCTTGCACTCCCTTGCCGGATCTTGTTGCCTTAGTGCCAGTGAAAGCGTTCCTTGTGTGTTCCTTGCCTGTGTTTCCAGACCTTCTGCCGTTGCCCCTGACTACGATCCTTGCTGCCTGCCCCGACCTTCTGCTACGTCCGACCTTGCTTCTGCCTACTCCCTTGTACCGCGCCTATCTTCAGCAGCCAGAGAGGTGAGCCGTTGCTAGTGGATACGACCTGGTCACTACCGCCGCAGCAAGACCATCCCGCTTTGCGGCGGGCTCTGGTGAAAACCAGTAGTGGCTTAGAACCGGTCCACTAGCACGGTCCACGCCAATCCCTCTCTGGCACAGAGGGTCCACTACCTGCCAGCCGGCATCGTGACAATGGGGTGTAGCTGTGCAGTTACTAAAGGGTGCTTGTTTAACCCTTTCTATTCGTGACGCCAGGGTGAGGGCTATTCTCTGTATGCTTGTCCTACCGCCACCCGTCCCAAGAGCGATAGGGAGATAAGAAATAATTGACTGTCCACAACCAGAGATTTGCAGAAACTTGTCGGAATGTTTACTGAAGGTTTTATGCAATAATGAACAGGAACAGTCCATATAACAAAGTCTATTAGAGTTAGACAAGTGGTTGGGACCTCGTGAGTCTATTGAGCTTAGGAAGGTAATTGTTGTGCTAATCCTCTGGATTTAGGGGTTTAGATTTGGTCCAGTAATCATGCTAGCTTTAGTGGGGATTGAGATTTTAACTCACGGTTTAGTTTCAGGCTGAGGCCGGCAGACTTCTGGCCTAGCTTGTCTTTGTAAGTTGCGCAGATCCGTCCTGCGAGTCCGGCATCCACGAGAGCAGCAACCCAAGAGAGCGATCATTGGCTAGCAGCTCCCTTATATGGGCAGGGGCTGGACTTAAGCTCACTGGTCCATAACGACTGTCAATCTCCTGTACAAAGAGTTATGGGTAAACATGTGACCCAAGGACCTCCAAAGGTCCTCCAACATACCAAAGAGGAATCCACATAAATCACATGACCGAAGGTCCTGTGACCGCATCAAGGTAATTAAAATTGATATACATTTCATACATATAACACTATAGAATTAGAAAAGGAGGAGGCGACTAGGGGCTGCCCCACCTGGAGGACCCTACCTGAACGTAGTAACTCCGACTTTGGGGACCATCATACAAGGTACGGTACCGGGACACCACAAATTGATGTAGAATAGGATGTCTTAAAAACTCCTGTAGGTATAATGTGCAGGTGTCCCAATAATTTTGGTCATATAGCATACATCTAATGTGGACAAGCTCACACACAGTCGTATCAGAAGGGAACGGTGTGCTAGTTGTTGTTATAAAACAGATAACTACGAACTAGAAGATGTCCTGGGTGAAATGCAACTGTATATTTCCGAGAAAATGTTTTGACATTAAGAAGTAAATATTCATAAACATAACTTGCAGGGTGAAAGATGCTGAGACGTGTTACAGGGACGGTTACATAACAAGTAACAAACTGGGAATTTATAGAGAGAAATAACTCGGAGCACAAGCCTGTATATCTAGACCTTTCTACAGTTTATGAGGACATTCTCATGGCATCTTGAAAGTTCATTTAGCACAGAAAATGAGCTCCCAGAATCCCCTTTTATGTCTAAATAGTCCACACAGCACAGTTTACATTTCTAGATGCATACACGGCCTCCTTTAGTTCATCAGAAACAGCCACAGGAAAGTAACGGGGAGCGACAAATGCATTCTATCCGTCTTTTGTGCCGCACAAAAGGTTAGTACATAAAACGAGGATGCTGGGACTAGGGGAGGGTATCTGTATATGGATGTGTTTTCCAACCAGGATACCTCCAGTTATGGCAAAACTACAATTCCCAGCATGCCAGGCATGCTGGGAGTTGTAGTTTTGCCACAGCTGGAGGCATCCTGGTTGGGAAACACTGGTATGTGGGTTAGCAATTGGCTCAGTGAAAGGAAGCAGAGGGTGGGTGTCAATGGAACATATTCTGGTGACAGTTACTAGTGGGGACCACAGGGGTCAGTACTGGGTCCACTTCTTTTAATATGTTTATAAATGACCTTGTAGATACAGTTCTATATTTGCAGATGGGACTAAACTGGGTAGGGTGATCACCACAGAGGAGAATAACATAATAATACAGAGGGATCTGGGGAAGCTGGAGGCTTGGGCACAGACATGGTAAATTAAGTTTAACGTGTAAATGTAAGATTATGTACTTGGGCTGTAAAAACAAAATGTACAACTATGTGCTAAATAATAGAACATTAAAGGGGTATTCCAGGAAAAAACGTTTATTTATTTATTTATTTATTTTATTTATTTTTTTATCAACTGGCTCCAGAAAGTTAAAAAAATTTGAAAATGACCGAAAGGGACTTGAGGGTACTGGTGGACAGTAAACTCTGCTTTAGTGATCAGTGCCAGGCAGCTGCTGCCAAGGGTAACAAAGTCATGGGATGTATCAGGAGAAGAATAGAGGCTTGTGACAGGGACATAGTTTTGTCTCTGGATAAATCACTAATCAGACCACACATGGAATATTGTGTAAAATTTTGGGCCCCTGTTTATAAGAAGGACATGGCTGAACTAGAGAGGGTGCAGAGGAGGGTGACAAAGATAATAATGGTATGGGAGGATTACAGGACCAAGACAGGTTATCAAGCTTGGGGTTATTTATTTTGGACAAAAGGGGCGATTTCATCACAATGGGGGAGATTTATCAAAACCTGTCCAGAGGAAAAGTTGCTGAGTTGCCCATAGCAGCCAATCAGATCGCTTCTTTCTTTCTTTCTGAAAAGGCCTCTGAAAAATGAAGGCACTGGGGGCTCTGTACACTGAGGATGAGCAGGGCTCTATACACTGAGGACAAGCGGGGCTCTATACACTGAGGACAAGCAGGGCTCTGTACACTGAGGATGAGCAGGGCTCTGTACACTGAGGATGAGCAGGGCTCTGTACACTGAGGACAAGCAGGGCTCTGTGCACTGAGGACAAGCAGGGCTCTGTACACTGAGGACAAGCAGGGCTCTGTACACTGAGAACAAGCAGGGCTCTGTACACTGAGGACAAGCAGGGCTCTGTACACTGAGGACAAGCAGGGCTCTGTACACTGAGGACAAGCAGGGCTCTGTGCACTGAGGACAATCAGGGCTCTGTACACTGAGGACAAGCAGGGCTCTGTACACTGAGGACAAGCAGGGCTCTGTACACTGAGGACAAGCGGGGCTCTATTCACTGAGGACAAGCAGGGCTCTGTACACTGAGGACAAGCAGGGCTCTGTACACTGAGGACAAGTGGGGTTCTAAACACTGAGAACAAGTGGGGCTCTGTACACTAAGGACAAGCGGGGCTCTGTATACTGAGGCCAAGCAGGGCTCTGTACACTGAGGACAAGAAGGGCTCTGTACACTGAGGACAAGCAGGGCTCTTTGCACGGAGGACAAGCAGGGCTCTGTGCACTGGGGACAAGCAGGGCTCTGTACACTGAGAACAACATGGCTTGGTAGACTGAGGACAAGCAGGGCTCTGTACACTGAGGACAAGCAGGGCTCTGTGTACTGAGGACAAGCAGGGCTCTGTACATTGAGGACAAGCGAGGCTCTATACACAGAGGACAAGCAGGGCTATGTACAGTGAGGACAAGCAGGGCTCTGTACACTGAGGACAAGCAGGGCTCTGTACACTGAGGACAAGCAGGGCTTTCAGCACTGAGGACACGCAGGGCTGTGTACACTGAGGACAAGCAGTTCTCAGTGCACTGAGGCTCTGTAACATGCCCCTGGCTAACACAGCAGGCAGAATGACAAGCCAGGAGCCTGCACAGAGCCCTGTTTGTCCTCAGAGCACAGGGCCCTGCTTGTCCTGCCCTTACTTCCTGTATTTTGTCCCAGCTGCAACAAGGGACAAGACAGCATTTTTTTTAACCAATGTATATTATCTACATTATCAAAAACAAGTGAGAAAAGAAAGAAGGGGACACTCACTTAAGTCTTCTCTCATCTTTATTCAGTGCTTTACATTATGGCTCCCGTCTCTAACTGGTCCAGCATTGTCTGAGATTTACCTGGTGTATCCGCTGAGGTAAAGCACTGAATAAAGATCCTAATGAGAGAAGACTTACGTGATTATACCAAATGCAACAATAGAAAGAGCGCTTTGGCACAGCCACCACAAAATTCTGAGCAAAATGGAACAGGTGTGTGCATGTGCAGGACAGTTCACGTGACTCTTTAGACGGGGGGTGCTCAGTCTGGAGACATAGCATAATAATGTTCATGAAAAGCAGAAAGACGGCACTCACCAGACTGCAGGGATCAGAGGAATTTATTTGTGCTACCAGCAGATTACAGCATGGGGAGAAGAGGGGGACACCACGGGGTTGTAGCTATTTCGTGCGCTGGGCGGACTTCAACAGACCACTCCCCCACTGTCGTCAGTACCGGTATAAACACACCTGGCAGTGACGTCAGTGGGCGTATGTACCGTGAAAACACCTGAACAATATATATAAAAAAGTGAAATATAGATATATAAACAAGGTGTATAAAGGTTAAAAACATACTACAAAACAGTGTGGAATTTGTTACAAGATTAAATAAACACGCTCAGGTCCACTTTGTTGTTTAAACCTGCCAGGCCTTGTGCACGCATGCGCAGGATCCAGGCAGCTTCTTTCTGTAAGGTTGAATCTTTTCAATGCCGAAGAACTTCAGAAAAGAGGCATCTCCTCCATGTTCGTCATTCATATGTTGAATAACTATGGGACAGCCTTTTAGAATTTCAATTGATCTAATGTGTTCACGGAATCGCGTGTGCATGGGGCGTATAGTGCTTCCAACATAGAAACGGCCGCATGGACACTCGACTTCGTAAACTACATGATCGGTCCTGCATGTAATCAGATCTCTGACCACAATTTCTATGCCACCCATACAAAAGTTTTTTTTCCTTTTTTTAGATGGGTACACCAGTTATAATTACCGTAACGATAGTTACCTACCGGGGCGGACCCACTCAGCCAATCCAAAGTTTTGTTTTTCTCCAAAAGAAATCTACTATTGGTAAGGACATTACTTAAGTGTTTTACCTTTCTAAATGCTACCACTGGTTTTTCTTTTGTAAATTCTGCTAGAAGGGGGTCTTTTTGGAGTAACGGCCAGTTATCATTTATTGCTTTTTTGATTACATTAGCTTGGGGGCTAAAATCAAACACAAAAGAGAAACGATTATTGGTGTCGGGATCAGAAAAACTCATTATTTTTCTTTCTCTTTTTCAACTGTCTACTCCGATCTTGTGAGGCAGTTCTTATAAAGGCTGTATCAATCACCTCTTGTGGGTACCCTCGCAACAAGAGTCTCTGTGCCAGTTCTTTTGCCTGCATCTCAAAGACATCAACCGAACTGTTAATTTGCCGCAGGTGTAAAAATTGAACATACGGTACTGCGGTTTTGACATGAGTCGGATGATAGCTTTGGAAATGCAGGAGGGCATCCCCCGCAGTGGGTTTTCTAAAGCCCCTAGAATGTAGTTTCCCGTTCTCTGCTTTCCACATCAAGAAACTCTAATTCTGCTTTGCTGATTTTAAATGTGAATTTTTAGTTCATGTTATTGTCATTAATGTAATTGACAAAATCCATGAAGCTCTCACCCGATCCCCGCCAAAATGTATCGACTGGCTACTACATCCCTTACTTGATGATGTGCATGCATTGGTTAGGGATACCAACGACTTCCTCAAGCATATTGAGGATGTCCCTTGGTATGAAGACTCTGTTGGCGTCGATTGACATAGAGAGTCTTTATACCAATATCCTCCAAGATCTCAGCGTACAATGTATCAAAGACATATTGCTAAAATCTAACAAAAGCCCCATGTGTATTGACTTTATCTGTGAGGCTCTCACCCTCATCCTCACCAGTAATTCATTTCAATTTGACCAGGTGTGGTACAAGCAGATTAGCGGGGTGGCCATGGGGACCCCTGTGGCCTGTACCCTCGCTAATCTGTTTGTTGCGGTTTTCGAGAAAAATTATGTTTTTTCCGCAAGGAATTACGCACCGTAAGTCAATTGGAACTTATCACCGTTTCGTGGACGATGTTTTCATCGTCTGGCGGGGGTCGAGTGAGAGCTTCATGGATTTTGTCAATTAAATTAATGACAATAACATGAGCTTAAAATTCCCATTTTAAATCAGCAAAACAGAATTAGAGTTTGTGGATGTGGTAGTGAAGCCAGAGAATGGGAAACTACATACATTCTAGGGGCTTTTGAAAACCCACTGCGGGGAATGCCCTCCTGCATTTCCAAAGCTATCATCTGACTCATGTCAACACTGCAGTACCGTATGGTCAATTTTTACGCCTGCGGCGAATTAACAGTTTGGATGGTGTCTTTGAAATGCAGGCAAAAGAACTGGCACAGAGACTCTTGTTGCGAGGGTACCCACAAGAGGTGATTGATACAGCCTTTCAGGGGTGGACAAATCACATGTGCAGCATGTTCAGCTGCACAGGGGCCCGCCACTACACATGGGCCCTCAGGCACTGGCCAAGGCCCCCTTGTGAGAGAGGTGCAGCTGGTGAGGATCCAGGACAGTTGTCCCGATCCCCACTCAGACAAGCGCTATTTTTTTTTTTTACAATCCCTGCGCTGCTCCTGCTTCGGTATCATTAGGGAGACAGGCAGTAGCGCAGGGATGAAGGTATCTGATTCATGGCTCCGCCCCCGGCACAGGAAGAGGACGGAGGCCGAGAGCTGACCGGCCTCCCAGGAGCACAGCGGCTGTGAGGGGAAGTTATGTCTCCTGTCCTTGCTCTCTTCTCACTAGCAGTATAACCTGGGGCTGGGGGGTAGCAGCCCAGTGGGGTCACTTTCCATGCTCCGTGTCCACAGGTCACCTACAGGTCACATTCCAAGAACAATTTTTGGGAAAAATTGCGGTAAAAATGGTGTGGTTTTACCGTGATTTTTCGAAATTGCGGTAAAACTACGCCATTTTTGCCGCAATTTAAAAATAAATTGTTCTTGTAATGTGACCTGTAGATGACCTGTGGACCCCGGAGCAGGGAAAGTGACCCCACTGGGGCAACAACATGTGGACACACTGCTTGTTTATTTATTATTAATCCATTAAGGCAGTGTTCCCCAACCAGGGAGCCTCCAGCTGTTGCAAAACTACAACTTCTGGACAGCTAAAGACTCTCCGGGCATGCTGGGAGTTGTAGTTTTGCAACAGCTGGAGGCACACCGGTTGGTAAACACTGAGATAGATAGATTGACTAGGCATAGATCAGTGTTTTTCTACCATGGTGCCTCCAGCTGTTGCAAAACTACAGTCCAGGCATGCTGGGAGTTGTAGTTTTGCAACAGCTGGAGACACCCTGGTTGGAAAACACTATCTATCTACCTATCGATCTATCCATCCCACAGGGTGCCTCCAGCTGTTGCAAAACTACAACTCCCAGCATACCTCAACAGCCAAAGGCCCAGGAGTTGTAGTTTTTTAGTTTTGCAACATCTGGAGACACCCTGGTTGGTAAAAAGATATTCATGTCCTATCTATCTACTGTATCTATCTTATATCTATCATCTATCTATCTATCTCATATCTATCTATCTATCTATCTCATATCTATCTATCTCATATCTATCTCATATCTATCTATCTATCTCATATCTATCTATCTCATATCTATCTCATATCTATCTATCTATCTCATATCTCATATTTATCTCCTACCTGAACAATTGATGTATAGGGGGGGGGGGGGGGGCAGGCACGTTCTTTGCACAGGGGCCCTATGCTGTCTGTGTTCGCCCCTGCAGCCTTTATAAGAGCTGCCTCACAAGATCGGAGTAGACAGTTGAAAAAGAGAAAGAAAAAGAATAAGAGTTTTTCTGATCCTGACACCAATAATCGTTTCTCTTTTGTGTTTGATTTTAGCCCCCAAGCTAATGTAATCAAAAAAGCAATAAATGATAACTGGCCGTTACTCCAAAAAGACCCCCTTCTAGCAGAATTTACAAAAGAAAAACCAGTGGTAGCATTTAGAAAGGTAAAAAACTTAAGTAATGTCCTTACTAGTAGATTTCTTTCGGAGAAAAACAAAACTTCGGATTGGCTGAGTGGGTCCGCCCCGGTAGATAACTATCGTTGCGGTAATTGTAACTGGTGTACCCATCTAAAAAAAAGGAAAAAGCTTTTGTATGGTGGCATAGAAATTGTGGTCAGAGATCTGATCACATGCAGGACCGATCATGTAGTTTACGGAGTCGAGTGTCCATGCGGCCGTTTCTATGTTGGAAGCACTATACGCCCCATGCACACGCGATTCCGTGAACACATTAGATCAATTAAAACTCTAAAAGGCTGTCCCAGAGTTATTTAACATATGAAAGACGAACATGGAGGAGATGCCTCTTTTCTGAAGTTCTTCGGCATTGAAAAGATTCAACCTGTCGCCGGCGGTGAAAGAAGGAGGAAATTATTACAGAAAGAAGCTGCCTGGATCCTGCGCATGCGCGCACAAGGCCCCGCAGGTTTAAACAACAAAGTGGACCTGAGCGTGTTTATTTAATCTTGTAACAAATTCCACACTGTGTTTTGTAGTATGTCTTTAACCTTTAGACACCTTGTTTATATATCTATACTTTACTTTTTTATATATATTGTTCAGGTGTTTTCACGGTTCTGTGAACATACGCCCACTGACGTCACTGCCAGGTGTATTTATACCGGTACTGACGACAGTGGGGGAGTGGTCTGATGAACTGCGCCCAGCGCACGAAATAGCTATAACCCCATGGTGTCCCCCTCTTCTCCCCATGCTGTAATCCGCTGGTAGCACGAATAAATTCCTCTGATCCCTGCAATCTGGTGAGTGCCGTCTTTCTGCTTTTCATGAACAGACTTACGAGATTGCCCTCTTCTTTCTTTTCTCGCTTCTTTTAGTTGATGGATGGACTTTTGCATTCGTTGTGGGGAGAGAACCGCTGGTTCATTTCTGGGATTGAGACCGTACAACCACCTTGCTCGCCTATACTAGTCCAGTTACTAAAGTTTGTCTGCCTGTGCCGGCATCTTTGTTTCAAATGTGCTTTATCTACATTATATTTTTCAAATGACAGTGCCTATATAAGGGATTGTCTAGCCCCACAAAATTCCTGCCAAACTGGCATAGCATGGAAGTAAAAAGTTATACTCTTCAGACCGGCCCTTCTGACTTGTTGTATCACTGACTGCAGCAATAATTGCTTCTTATGGTATTTTATTACTATCAAGCATTGCTCTTAAGAATTCTGAATTGCTTTAAATCATAAATGCATGAACTGCTTCTTTTTGTAAAGCACAAAAAAATACAATCTATTCATCAGGTTTCCTTAGTGAAATTATTATTATATTGTAAAGAACAGAAATAATAGAGTGTTAATAGAATAATATGGGTTATCCGGGACGGGGCTCTTACTTTTTCACCCAATGTCCTGTTTATACAAAAGGTGTTGCAAGCATGAATAAAGTAGTTTCATTTGCCAATAGGAAATTAATGCTACAAATTCTATAATAAAATACAATAATTTAGCAAACACTCCTCCCTTCTTTCAATCTATCAATGTACTTAGCAGACTAAAATGACATCACAAAGCAACTGTCACGATGCCGGCTGGCAGGAGGTGGATCCTCTGTGCCAGAGAGGGATTGGCGAGGACCGCGCTAGTGGACCGGTTCTAAGCCACTACAGGTTTTCACCAGAGCCCGCCGCAAAGCGGGATGGTCTTGCTGCGGCGGTAGTGACCAGGTCGTATCCACTAGCAACGGCTCACCTCTCTGGCTGCTGAAGATACTGAAGAAAGGCGAGGTACAAGGGAGTAGGCAGTAGCAAGGTCGGACGTAGCAGAAGGTCGGGGGCAGGCGGCAAGGTTCGTAGTCAGGGGAGATAGCAAAGGTACTGGTACACAGGCTATTAAACACACAAGGAACGCTTTCACTGGCACTAAGGCAACAAGATCCGGCAAGGGAGTGCAAGGGAGGAGACTAGATATAGCCAGGGAACAGGTGGGAACCAATTAAGCTAATTGGGCCAGGCACCAATCATTGGTGCACTGGCCCTTTAAGTCTCAGGGAGCTGGCGCGCGCGCGCCCTAGAGAGCGGAGCCGCGCGCGCCAGCACATGACTGCAGGAGACGGGAACGGGTAAGTGACCTGGGATGCGATTCGCGAGCGGGCGCGTCCCGCTGTGCGAATCGCATCCCCAACGGCCATGGCAGAGCAGCGCTCCCGGTCAGCGCTGACCGGGGAGCTGCAGGGAGAAAGACGCCGTGAGCGCTCCGGGGAGGAGCGGGGACCTGGAGCGCTAGGCGTAACAGTACCCCCCCCCCTTAGGTCTCCCCTTCTCTTTATCGGGTAACTGCCTCCCCTGGGATGAGGACACCGGGAAAGGATGGAGGGATTCCTCAACGGCAGGCAGAACCGCAGGAGTAGGAATGGGGAGAGAGGGCAGAGGGCGAGACCTGGCACGGGGCAGTGTGACACCAGGACGAGGGCCATGAGGGGACACAGAAGCTTGCCTGATGGAACTGGGAGGGGGGGAAGGGCATTTCCTGTGGCAGGCAGAGTCCTTAATGACCTTAGGGGGACCGGATACAGGAGGAACCACAGAGTTACGGCAAGGGTTACTGGGAACCGGTTTTAGACAGTTCTTGGAACAAGAGGACCCCCAACTCTTGATCTCCCCAGTGGACCAATCCAGGGTTGGGGAATGAAGTTGAAGCCAGGGAAGTCCAAGGAGAATCTCCGAGGTGCAATTGGGGAGGACCAAAAGTTCAATCCTCTCGTGATGAGATCCGATGCTCATAAGAAGGGGCTCCGTGCGGAAACGTATGGTACAGTCCAACCTGGCTCCGTTGACCGCGGAAATGCGGAGTGGCTTGACAAGACGGGTCACCGGAATACGGAATTTATTCACAAAGGAGTCCCGAATAAAATTCCCAGAAGCTCCAGAGTCCAGGCAGGCCACGGCTGAGAGGGGAGAGCTGGCTGAAGTGGAAATCCGAACAGGTACCGTGAGACGTGGAGAAGCCGACTTGGCATCAAGAGACGCCACACCCACGAGAGCAGAGTGCGAGCGTGCGTTTCCCAGACGTGGAGGACGGATTGGGCAATCCACCAGAAAATGTTCAGTACTGGCACAGTACAGACAAAGATTCTCTTCCTTACGGCGATTCCTCTCTTCCAGGGTCAGGCGAGACCGATCCACTTGCATGGCCTCCTCGGCGGGAGGCCTAGGCGCAGATTGCAGTGGAGACTGTGGGAGAGGTGGCCAGAGATCTAAGTCTTTTTCCTGGCGGAGCTCTTGATGCCTCTCAGAAAAACGCATGTCAATGCGAGTGGCTAGATGAATGAGTTCATGCAGGCTAGCAGGAGTCTCTCGTGCGGCCAGAACATCTTTAATGTTGCTGGATAGGCCTTTTTTAAAGGTCGCGCAGAGAGCCTCATTATTCCAGGATAGTTCAGAAGCAAGAGTACGGAATTGTATGGCGTACTCGCCAACGGAGGAATTACCCTGGACCAGGTTCAGCAGGGCAGTCTCAGCAGAAGAGGCTCGGGCAGGTTCCTCAAAGACACTTCGAATTTCCGAGAAGAAGGAGTGAACAGAGGCAGTGACGGGGTTATTGCGGTCCCAGAGCGGTGTGGCCCATGACAGGGCTTTTCCAGAGAGAAGGCTGACTACGAAAGCCACCTTAGACCTTTCAGTAGGAAACAGGTCCGACATCATCTCCAAGTGCAGAGAACATTGCGAAAGGAAGCCACGGCAAAACTTAGAGTCCCCATTAAATTTGTCTGGCAAAGACAGGCGGAGGCTAGGAGTGGCCAGTCGCTGCGGAAGGGGTGCAGGAGCTGGCGGAGGAGATGGTTGTTGCTGCTGTAGCTGAGACTGAACTTGCTGTAGCTGTGACTGTTGCTGCTGTTGCTGTGACTGGAGCTGCTGTAGCATGGTGGTCAAGTACGACAGCTGGTGCTCTTGTCGGGCGACCAATGTAGGGAGGTCGGCGGCAGCTGGCAGAGGAACTTCAGCGGGATCCATGGCCGGATCTACTGTCACGATGCCGGCTGGCAGGAGGTGGATCCTCTGTGCCAGAGAGGGATTGGCGAGGACCGCGCTAGTGGACCGGTTCTAAGCCACTACAGGTTTTCACCAGAGCCCGCCGCAAAGCGGGATGGTCTTGCTGCGGCGGTAGTGACCAGGTCGTATCCACTAGCAACGGCTCACCTCTCTGGCTGCTGAAGATACTGAAGAAAGGCGAGGTACAAGGGAGTAGGCAGTAGCAAGGTCGGACGTAGCAGAAGGTCGGGGGCAGGCGGCAAGGTTCGTAGTCAGGGGAGATAGCAAAGGTACTGGTACACAGGCTATTAAACACACAAGGAACGCTTTCACTGGCACTAAGGCAACAAGATCCGGCAAGGGAGTGCAAGGGAGGAGACTAGATATAGCCAGGGAACAGGTGGGAACCAATTAAGCTAATTGGGCCAGGCACCAATCATTGGTGCACTGGCCCTTTAAGTCTCAGGGAGCTGGCGCGCGCGCGCCCTAGAGAGCGGAGCCGCGCGCGCCAGCACATGACTGCAGGAGACGGGAACGGGTAAGTGACCTGGGATGCGATTCGCGAGCGGGCGCGTCCCGCTGTGCGAATCGCATCCCCAACGGCCATGGCAGAGCAGCGCTCCCGGTCAGCGCTGACCGGGGAGCTGCAGGGAGAAAGACGCCGTGAGCGCTCCGGGGAGGAGCGGGGACCCGGAGCGCTAGGCGTAACAGCAACATTGGTTTTGTGTTTCCTTAGAGCTTGGAGATCGCTGGAATTCTAGTGAGAGAGGTTCTTGCAAATGGCCAACTGTTTTAGGTAGACAACACCATCTAGGCCAAGGTAGGGGCCAACCATACTATTAGGGGGTGTTAGTAGGGTCACTGTTATCATGACCCTCTTACCCCTTGCCTGTTATTTTTGGCCCTATTTTGATTGATGCTCTTTTAACATCATGTTTAGATGGTTTTCCACAAACTAGTTGGCATTTTTTTTCATACAATTTGAGTGTTTTGACAGCTTGTCACCTGGTGCTTTAACCCCTTAAGGACTCAGGGTTTTTCCGTTTTTGCACTTTCGTTTTTTCCTCCTTACCTTTTAAAAATCATAACCCTTTCAATTTTCCACCTAAAAATCCATATTATGGCTTATTTTTTGCGGCGCCAATTCTACTTTGCAGTGACATTAGTCATTTTACCCAAAAATGCACGGCGAAACGGAAAAAAAAATCATTGTGCGACAAAATCGAAAAAAAAAACGTTACATTTTGTAACTTTTGGGGGCTTCCGTTTCTACGCAGTGCATATTTCGGTAAAAATTACACCTTATCATTATTCTGTAGGTCCATACGGTTAACATGATATCCTACTTATATAGATTTGATTTTGGCGGACTTCTGGAAAAAATCATAACTACATGCAGGAAAATTTATACGTTTAAAAATGTCATCTTCTGACCCCTATAACTTTTTTATTTTTCCACGTACAGGGCGGTATGAGGACTCATTTTTTGCGCCGTGATCTGAAGTTTTTATCGGTATGATTTTTGTTTTGATCGGACTTTTTGATCACTTTTATTCATTTTTTTAATGGTATAAAAAGTGACCAAAATACGCTTTTTTGGACTTTGGAATTTTTTTACGCGTACGCCATTGACCGTGCGGTTTAATTAATGATATAAGTTTATAGTTCGGACATTTACGCACGCAGCGATACCACATATGTTTTTTTTACACTGTTTTATATTTTTTATGGGAAAAGGGGGGTGATTCAAACTTTTATTAGGGAAGGGGTTAAATGACCTTTATTAACACTTTTTTTTTACTTTTTTTTTTTTGCAGTGTTATAGGTCCCATAGGGACCTATAACACTGCACACACTGATCTCCTATGCTGATCACTGGCGTGTATTAATACGCCTGTGATCGGCATTATCGGCGCTTGACTGCTCCTGCCTGGATCTCAGGCACGGAGCAGTCATTTGTCGATCGGACACCGAGGAGGCAGGTAAGGGCCCTCCCGGTGTACGATCAGCTGTTCGGGACGCCGCGGTCCCGAACAGCCCGACTGAGCAGCCGGGTCACTTTCAGTTTCACTTCAGAAGCGGCGGTCAGCTTTGACCGCCGCTTCTAAAGGGTTAATACCGCACATCGCCGCGATCGGCGATGTGTGGTATTAGCCGCGGGTCCCGGCCGTTGATGAGCGCCGGGACCGACGCGATATGATGTAGGATCGCGGCGCGATCCCGCTTCATATCGCGGGAGCCGGCGCAGGACGTAAATATACGTCCTGCGTCCTTAAGGGGTTAATTATCTGGAATTAAAGTTTATATTTTAAGTTGTATTTTTTCTGTGATCGCACTTACATAGTAAAGTGTCAATCTTTGCAGATGATACTAAACTGTGTAAATAATTAGATAACACAATAGAGGACAGTGAACTTTGTAGATCAGATAACACAATAGAATAATGCACACTGTGTATAATGAATAATACAATAGAGGTCAGAGCACTCTATATGTTAGATAACACAATAGAAGACAGTGCACTGTGTATAATACATAACACAATAGAGGACATATCACTCTATATAGTAGATAGCGCAATAGAGGACAGTGCACTGTATAAAGTACATAAAACATTAGAGGAAAGAGCACTGTGTATAGTAGATAACACAATGAAGGACAGTGTAGTGTTACAAATGAATGCAGGTAGGTTGGAGGCTTTGCCTGAAAGGTGGTAGATAAGGTGTGAATTAGATAAATGTGAGGTTATGCACATTGGGAGGAAAAATCCAGAATGGGAATATGTATTAAGGGAAGACTGACATGGAAACGGACTTAGGAGTTTTAGCAAATAATAAATTTAACTGTAGCAACCATTGATAGGCAGCTTCTGTCAAGGCAAGTAAAAATCATGGGGGAAATCAAAAGGGGCACAGATGCCCACGACAAGGAAATATTTCTACCATTGTAAACATCACTAGTCAGACCACACATGGAATACTGTGTACAGAACTGGGCACCAGTGTACAAGAAAGATATAGTGGAGCTGGAGAGGGTTCAAATATGGGCAACCAGGGTAATACGGGAATGGGAGGACTACAGTACCCAGGAAGATTATTAGGGTTATTTAATTTAGAGGAAAAATAGCTGAGAGGTGACTTATAACTATGTATAAATATATCAGGGGACAGTACAGAGATGTCTCCCATGATCTATTTATACCCAGGACTGTATCTATAACAAGGGGGCATCCTCTACATCTAAAAGAAAGAAGGTTTGCACACCAGCAGAGAGTTTTTTTTTTTTTTTTTACTATAAGAGCATTGAGAATGTGGAACTCTTTGCCAGACAAAGTGTTCATATTGAACTTAATAATAGAGATCAAAAGGGGCCTATATACATTAAAGGGGTACTCCAGTGAAAAACTTTTTTTTTTTTTTATCAACTGGTGCCAGAAAGTTAAACAGATTTGTAAATTACTTCTATTAAAAAAAATCTTAATCCTTCCAGTACTTATTAGCTGCTGAATACTACAGTGGAAATTATTTTCCGTTTGAAACACAGAGCTGTCTGCTGACATCACAAGCACAGTGCTCTCTGCTGACATCTCTGTCCATTTTAGGAACTGTCCAGAATAGGAAACATATGCTGCTCTGGACAGTTCCTAAAATGGACAGAGATGTCAGCAGAGAGCACTGTGCTCATGATGTCAGCAGAGAGCTCTGCGTTCCAAAAAGAAAATAATTTCCGCTGTAGTATTCAGCAGCTAATAAGTACTGGAAGGATTAAGATTTTTTAAAAGAAGTAATTTACAAATCTGTTTATCTTTCTCGCACCAGTTGATTTAAAAAAAAAAAAAAAGTTTTCCACCAGAGTACCCCTTTAAGGCTAGGTTCTCACATAGGTTTTTTTTTTTCTCGCATTTTTTGAAAAGCTGCCACTGCAGTTTTTAAGAGAAATTCAGGGGTGGATCCAGTAGGAAGGAGAAGTATAAATCCTTCTTTTATACGTTTGATTTATTTTGAATACAATTCTGGCTTTGGCTCAAAAACTGCAGTGACAGTTTTCAAGAAAGGCCATAATAAACCTGTTTAGAAACCTAGCCTTATAGGGACAGAATGTTAATCTAGGGATTTATTTCGATTGCCAGATTGGAATCGGCATAAGGATTTTTTTTTTGCTTTCCTCTGGTTAAACACTGTAGGGACACAATAGGGGTGTTAGGATTCGGCAGGCTGGATGTGGATCCTCTGTGTCAGCGAGGGATTGGCGTGGACCGTGTCGGTGGACCGGTTCTAGGTTGTATCCACCGGCAACGGCTCAACCTCACTGACTGCTGAGAAGGCGTGGGACAGAAGGACTAGACAGAGTCAGACGTAGCAGAAGGTCGGGGCAGGCGGCAAGGTTCGTAGTCAATGGCGATAGCAAGAGGTCAGGAACACTAGTAAGGCAAACACTATAAATGCTTTCTCTGGCACAAGGCAACAAGATCCGGCCAGGCAGTGAAGGGGAAGTGAGGTTATATGAGCAGGGAGCAGGTGGAGGCTAATTAGACTGATTGGGCCAGGCACCGATCATTGGTGCATTGGCCCTTTAAATCTTAGAGAGTTGGCGCGCGCACCCCCTAAGGAGCGGAGCCGCGCGCGCCAGGACGTGACAGCCGGGGACCGGGACAGGTGAGTGACTTGGGATGCGATTAGCGAGTGACTTGGGATGCGCACCCCCTAAGGAGCGGAGCCGCGCACGCCAGGACGTGACAGCCGGGGACCGGGACAGGTGAGTGACTTGGGATGCGATTCGCGAGCGGGCGCGTCCCGCTATGCGAATCGCATCCCTGCCGGCAGTGTCAGTGGGTCTGACCAGGGCGCTGCAGAGAGAGGAACGCCGCGAGCACTCCGGGGAGGAGCAGGGACCCGGAGCGCTCGGCGTAACAAGGGGTCCAGACATATCTAATAGGTGGGGTTTCAACATCTGGAAGCCATTGCTGTTGTACGAATATTAACAGCAGGTAACTCATACATTGTGTAATAAGATTACAATAGACAGATCAACCAGGTGCATTGCTAGGATCTAAAAAGATATGTGTATATACATATATATATATCAGTAGCCAGACACTCACTAGTTATGCAATCCCGCTGCTGCCTGGCATTTAACCCTCTCAATGCTGTGATCAATGTTGATCATGGCGTCAAAAGTAAAATTAAACATCTTCTGTAACTCAGAGGAGCTTATCAAACCTTGGCGACATGATCACAGGGGTTCAGTAAGTTAAAATGGCAAAGGATGGGTCCCCTTACCTGCCTCCTGCTGCCGGTCACTGACTCACTGATGTAGCCTGGCATAATCAGGCTAGATCAGTGGATTGCCGATCATACTGTGTAATGCTATGCCATAGGCATAGCATTATACAGCAAAATAAATCTAATGATTTCATATAAAAGTCCCCTATGGGGACTTAAAAAGTGTAAACTAAAAAATAAGAATACGTCTCTAAAATTATATCAAACCCCCTCCCCTAATATAAAATAAAATTACCTTTTTTCACATTTTACAAAAAAAAAGGAAAAAAAAAAGAAGAAAATGTACATATTTGGTATTGCCGCATGGGTAAATGTCCAAAATACAAAAATATATTCTTTATGATCCCATACGGTAAACGGCGTAGATGTAAAGAAACACCAAAAATGCTCATTTTTAATTTAATCTGAAGATGTCCCAGAGGAGCAGGCAAAAGATTCCTCGTTGTAGGTGCTCTCAACCGCAGCAGGAGTCTTGATGTGGATGCAAGATGGAGGTGCGTATCCACAGCAAATAACCGAAACGGACAGGTAAGTAAATAAAACGAGGTGCGCTTTATTACATTTAAAAGTGAACGGACTACGCGTTACGAGGGGCTGGACCCCCTCTTCCTCAGGGCCGCTACACATGCATTTTTAATTTCATAATATATTTTAGAAAAAATTAATAAACAGCGATCAAAAAGCCCCATCAAAACAAAAATGGTACCGATAAAAACTACAGTTCACGGCGCAAGAAATGAGCCCTCATACATCCCCGTATACGGAAAAATATAATGTTATAGGGGTCAGAAAAGGACAATTTTATGCATACCAAATTTTTGTAAATACAGTTAGCAATTTTTTTTAAAGTAGTACAACGTACAATACGTTTTAATTGCATTGAGCTACAGATTAAAGATAATGTATCATTTCTACCATAAAGTGCATTGCGTAAAAACATAAACCCCCAAAAGTTGCAAAATTGGTTTTCTTTTCTGCCCACAAATAATATTTTTTTGGTTTTGTGTTTTATTTTTTGTTAAAAGGAAAGGTGTCATTACAAAGTACAAATAGTTGCGCAAAAAACACGCCCTTATATGGATCTGTAGGTGGAAAAATAAAAGAGTTATGTAATGGATTGAGTTATGGGCTGAGCCTTTAAGGGGGTATATATACATATAAAATATATACACATATCTTTTCAGATCCTAAAATATATATATATATATATATATATATATATATATATATATATAATAGATATCTATATAAAAACATCACTAAAAAGCAACTTGTAAAACAAAGGTTCAGATACAATCCTTCATAAGTATTATCTTCCCCAAGTCATACAAAGTTATGTATTAATTTGACAGGCATTGAAATAAAAAAAATTTCCTGGGAGAATTTTCTATTTAAAGGGGTACTCTGCCCCTGGCATCTTATCCCCTATCCAAAGGACCCCCGCCATCATTACTGCACAGAGCGAATTCGCTCTGTGCGTAATGACGGGCGATACAGGGGCCGGAGCAGCGTGACATCATGGCTCCGCCCCTCATGACATCACGGCCCGTCCCCTTAATGCAAGTCTATGGCAGGGGGCGTGATGACAGCCACGCCCCCTCCCATAGACTTGTATTGACGTGGCAGCCCGTGACGTCATGAGGGGCGGAGCCGTGACGTAACGATGCTCCAGCCCCTGTATTGCCCGTCATTACGTGCAGAGCGATCTCGCTCTGCGCAGTAATGATAGCGGGGTGCTGCAGCAGCAATCCCCGGGGTCCCCAGCAGCTGGACCCCAGCGATCTGACATCTTATCCCCTATCCTTTGGATAGGGGATAAGATGTCTAGGGGCAGAGTACCCCTTTAAGGCTGCAGCACTCCTGGTCACCTCCCGAGTTCCTCCCCTTCCCTGTAGCGTGGCATAGCTCCTCTTCCTCCTGGCTGTCAGTCCAGCCGGGTACCACACGGTACAGGAACATGAGATTAAGTTTCCTGTTCCTGGCCAGACTGACAGGAAGTGTACACTGAGTGCTCACTTCCTTTCAGTCCGGCTGGGAACAGGAAACTGAGTCTCCTGTACCACGCGGTACCCGTGACTGAGTGACAGCCAGGAGGTAGAGGAGCTCGGCCATGCTACAGGGTCCTGGGAAGGAGGCTTTGCTTGCATAAGGTGGGGAGGGGGTGCAGGGCGGTCTCCATGTCTATTTTGCTTGGGGCCCCCAAATTCCTTCAAACGGCCCTACTCCTGATACATCCTATGACTTTGTTAGCCTTGGCAGCCGCTGCCTGGCATTGATCACTAAAGCAGAGTTTACTGTTCACCAGTAGTGTTGCTCGCGAATATTCGCAATTCGAATTTTATTTGCGAATATCACATATTCGCGAATTCGCGAATATTCGCGAATATAGCGCTATATATTCGTAATTACGAATATTCGTTTTTTTTTGTTTTTTTTTTTCACAGTACACATCACAGTGATCATCCCTCTCTGCTTCCAGCTTATATGGTGTAAGAAGGCTCTAATACTACTGTGTGAGACTGGTGTGCGAATTTTCGCTTATGCTAATTTTTGTAAATGCAAATTTTCGCATATGATAATTTTCGCACACGCGAATATTCGCATATGCGAAAATAAAACGAGAATATTACGAATATGCGGATATTCGCGAATATGACGAATATTCGTCCATATATTCGCGAATATTCGCGAATTCGAATATGGCCTATGCCGCTCAACACTATTCACCAGTGCCTCAAGTCTTTTTCAGTAAACGTTTTACCTAATTATCTTTTTATTTTATTATATTATTTATTTACGTTTTACCTAATTATCTTATAATTGTACATTTTGTTTTTACGGCCGAAGTGCATAACCTTACATTTATCCACATTAAACTTAATTTGCCATATCTGTGCCCAAGCCTCCAGCTTCCCCAGGTCCCTCTGTAATATTATATTATCCTCTGTGGTGATCACCTTGCCCAGTTTAGTGTCATCTGCAAAAATTTTAATTCCACTCTGTAATTCCTCTACAAGGTCATTAATAAACGTTTTAAAAGGAAATGGACACAGTACTGCCCCCTGTGGTCCCCACTAGTAACTATCACCCAACATACCCAACTATCACCCAACATGACAGACCGAGGTAGCACAGCAACACACAGGACTTCTTCTCCAGTACCCCAGCACCTGGCACAAACGGCATCTGGGAACTGTAAGTGGACCTGAGGAAGGCATAAGTGTATGCCAAAACGCGTTGTCCTCACTATACCAATAAAGATTTTATTGTCCTGTGCTACTCGAGTCCTTCTTTCCTGACCAAAAACTGAGCAGCGCTTCACCTAACCGGTTTTTAACCATATTACTCCTTCCATCACCCAACATTGTAAGTTCCATTGATCTCCACCAAATTGTATTTGAAAGCCACAGTTGCAGATTTTGCGTTGTATCCATTTGGCCTACGCCAATCAATAGTTACACGAAAGATCTATTTGCAGATTACAATCTTTCAGGCCTCTGATGAATTATTCGTCTTGTGACAAATAACTCCAAGCACTGAATAGACACTTCTATAATTTCTCATTACAATTATTGCAGATATCCCACCACTTTTAAACACACGTTTGACCATAGCGTTAATGTACTTTAATAGGATAATAAACATTTACATAATACAACTTCATAAAAATATTATATTTTATGTAAACTTCAAATTATAATAAATGATTTGTTGTTTATCATTTTAAGCCTTTATACCAGGCATTTATTTTTGTGACCGCAGCACCGTATGAATCATTCTGAAAATTGTAACTCATACGGTATGTAAATGGGTCTTAAATATGTGAAAATACCTTTGTGATATAGTTTGGCCACATTGATATTTTACAGCTGCTGTCAGACGTGCAATGTTAGTAAATTGCAGCAATTTCCTATGTGGTTTGCAGCTGTTTTGATGTTTTTTGTTAGCAAAATTACATCTGCAGAGACAGGTCTTGCACTATTTCCTGGAAATGATGTTCACACGCAGCATATTTGTTGTAGAAATTTCTGAGACTCTTCCAAACATCATAATGGGGTTTAAGATCTTTCTGCAACAAATAGGCCGCATGTGAACCATAATTGTAGAGCTGGCTTGCCGCATTTGTGTAGTAGTAATATCAGCGATCTGTCACATATTTCTATGGAATATGTCCTCATATAATAGTAATATTATATATGTGGAGGGTCCTATTAGAGATTTTGAATCAGGCTTAAATTAAAGTTCTATACATGGCCTCTGTTTCAGGGATTAATGCAAGGGTGTGGTGTATGTGGGTCCTTGACACGCTCATACAAATGAAAGCTGTAAAAGGGCTAAAAAGTGATTGGCTCCTTGCCTTGTCCCTTTCTCTTGTAGGCAGCTTTAATCCTGTGGCCTGGAGCAGCGCAGAATGTTTGCATTCTGACGCATACTCACATGCATTCTACATACCTGTTTGAGTTTTTCTTATTTTAGCATGTTGGTGAGGAGACACCCCCAGGGGCACTACAGGGGGGCCCTACTTAATTGGACAAACTACATACTACAGACTTCTACTTACCTGGTGGATGAAACTACCTGCTAGAAGTACCTACAGACAGCAGTGGGCCCCTGTGCAAAGAATGTGCCTAACACCTCCACCCCCCCCTCCCAAAAAAAGAAGAAAAATAAAAGTACTTATGCCATAAAATTGCACTGCAACTCACATTAATCTGCAGCATTAGGTAGGCAGCAGTTCCCCCACATTAGGTAGCATAGTTTCCCCACTAGCATTTTCCCGACATTAGGTAGCATAGTTTCCCCACATTAGGTAGCATAGTTTCCCCACATTAGATAGCATAGTTTACCCACATTAGGTAGCATAGTTTCCTCACATTAGGTAGCAGTTTTCCCACATTAGGTAGCATAGATTCCCCACATTAGGTAACAGTTTCTCCACAGTAGCTAGCATAGATTCCCCACATTAGATACAGTTTCCCCACATCAGGTAGCATAGATTCCCTACATTAGGTAGCAGTTTCCCCACATTAGGTAGCATAGATTCCCCACATTAGGTAGCATAGGTTTTCCACATTAGGTAGCATAGTTCCCCACATTAGGTAGCATAGATTCCCCACATTAGGTAGCATAGTTTCCCCACATTAAGTAGCAGTTTCCCCACTGTAGCTAGCATAGATTCCCCACATTAGATACAGATTCCCCACATTAGGTAGCATTGATTCCCCACAAGGGGTAGCATATATTTTCCACATTAGGTAGCATAGTTCCCCACATTAGGTAGCATAGTTTCCCCACATTAGGTAGCATAGTTTTCCCACATTAGGTAGCAGTTTCCCCTCATTAGGTAGAATAGATTCCCCACATTAGGTGGCAGTTTCCCCACATTAGGTAGCATAGCCCCCCCAACGCACAGACAGACACACAGACACACACACACACAGACACACACACATAGACACACTTAACTGGCCTGTGCAGCGCTTATCCTCTTCGGTGGCAGCCTGACGAGTGACGTCCTCTTGCGTGAGTCTGCGGAGGTACGTCACTTGCGCGACGTCCCTCTTCAGACCCAGGTTGGCCGGCAGCAGACTCACTGTCTAAAGTGCCCGCTGTGCTATTATGTGCTGCGGCTGCTTTAGAACAGTGAGCAGCGGCAGCTCAATGGTGGCAGCGCTACCATGAACCTACTAGGCACAAAAAATAAGGGCAACAAAGTGCCACCTGGGACCAATGGTCCCACCATGTCCCATGGTAGAGCCGGCCTTGGAAAGGACGGCGGGCCCGCTCATACACTGGGTCCCTGTGCAGCTGAACTGGCTGCACAGGCGATATGTCCGTCCCTGTACAGGGGGACCCTTCTTGCCTACTGAGGGAAACTGTCTACTTGCTGAATCTAGGTTCCCTCATTACATATCTACCTAAGGGAGGAGATACTTTACTAAAGGCACACTACTGGGGGTGGGTCAGCTTTATGAAATAACTATTTACTTAATGGGGGCACCTACCCACCAACTGAGGAGACATACTTAATGGGGGAGATCTATCTCATGAGGAATCTGCCTTACCTACTCGGGGGACATCTTTAATTGTGGAAGGTAACTGCTAGGGGGCCTACCTACATACTGAAGGGACCTATCTACTTAAGGGGGGGAAAATACCAACCTAATGGGATAAACTACCTTTCTATTGGGGGTACCCAGGTTGCGTCTAGATATTTCCCTCCTACTGGGAGCACCTACTTATGCTAGGTTCACATTGCCATTGGCATTCGACCCATTCTTGGTCCAATCGGCTCTTTTTTTTTTTTTTCTTCCTGGCCCCGACAGACCCCATCACTTGCATGGGGTCTGTCAGTGATCCAATAATTTTACGGAAGCATAGCAGAGAAAAGAATTGTGCTTGCACAATTTTTTTCATCGCTAAACTTGACGGAACTGCGGAAGGAGCTCCACCTAACGGGGCTCAACGGCAGTGTGAACGAGGCCTTAATAGGGGAACTTACCTATCTAATGGGGTAACCTACATACCCACTTCTATTGTGTGGCACCAAAGGGGAGATTATTACCATTTGCAATGCTATATGTTGGGAAAAAGGGGGGAGAGGCTGATAAAAAAAGTGGTGATCCCTGAGATCTTTGTCAATTCTGCAGAGATTAGTTGTGGCTGGAAGAAGTCATCATGGTGGTCTAGGCCGTAAAGCAAAGGAAAGAGAGACTCAGAGAAGACGAACACAAGTGAAGAAAAATGGTGTCCAGCTCCCAAACAATTAAAAGTTCAAACTTTAATGGTCCATATTAAAAACACTTAAAGAAAAACACTCAGTGAGAGTATGAAAACCCCATATGCCGTCACGTTTCGGACCATAAGGTCCTTAATCATGGCAGTGGTGGATACTATTCATAGACCTTATATATCCTAGATTCAGATGCACATGTTTGCCGGGAAGCTCCCATATGCCATCTGGAAGTTGCAGTATGACCTCACTTCCTGGGAGGGACCAACACGGCCAGGTAAGTCAACCCATTAATGTCAGAAAACAATTAATTACATATTGATAAACAAAACATGGAATAAATGACAAACCAATAGCAAAGAACCAGAATCTAACTTATCATCATTGTTAATAACACTAATCCACTAAAATGTTCAGTAAAAATATGACAGGTCATTGCGAAAATTCAAACCTTGTGGATAACGCGAGTCCAGCCTCAATTTCCAAAAAGCTACCCTCTTGAAAACTGTGTGTGGCCAGTAACCTCCCCTTTGCGGACAAAGGTTTTGGTCCGAAACGCATCGGCATATGGGGTTTTTATACTCTCACTGAGTGTTTTTCTTTAAGCGTTTTTAATATGGAACATTAAAGTTTGAACTTTTAATCATTTGGGAGTTGGACACCATTTTGTTTTACTTGTGTTCATCTGATACCGAGGAAAGGGCTCGGCCTCGTCCCTGCTTCCAACTCTACTGATGGGTACTCGCAGATTGGACTATTATAAGCGGTGAGATGGCTGAATTTTTCTTTGTTTTGTAGTCTGAGAACACGTCACCTGGGAGTCACTGAATGTAACTGTATTGTAATCACATATATATGGTCTGCAGAGTGCCTAAACTATATGGGCACAGTATGGGGGATATTGGTCTGTGTACAGTGTTTTATTTACTAATAAACAAATTGCAATGGGTAGGATTGGTCCTCACACCATTCACATGATATTCTGTTTTATGTGTAACTACATGGACTGCACATTCACTTACTCACATTTCATCTTGCAGACACTGACAACCTCTCCCAGGAATGACGGAGTACTGCGTTCTGTGAGTAGGTGTAACATTATGCTGAAGACTTCTGCAAATCTCATCAATCACCTTCAAATTTGGTCTGCTTCCTATCATTGCAATATTTTGTGTGGAGAAACAACATCTTGTAGTCATTTCAAAGCACTGACAATGTTTGCACTGTAAAAGTCAACCTTTGGGGGGGGGGGGGGGGGGGGTTCTCACTGTGACACCCTAAGCCTCAATTAGATCTTGACCACATTAAGGATTATGTACTACATTCATTTTATTTACAAACCACCAAACTGTTCTGAATGCCAATGCAATGTATAGGAAAATGTAAGGTAAGATCAGAGGATATGCTGTGACCTTTTACCATTGAAATCAAAGGTCACAAAGACAGTAATTGCATCATACCGTATATACTCGAGTATAAGCCGAGTTGTTCAGCACGATTTTTCGTGCTGAAAACGCCCCCCTCGGCTTATACTCGAGTGAACTCTTCGCCTGTCAATCCTTTTTCAGTGGTCTTCAACCTGTGGACCTCCAGATGTTGCAAAACTACAACAGGAGTTGTAGTTTTGAAACCTCTGGAGGTCCGCAGGTTGAAGACCACTGCGGCCTTCGTCATCATCCAGACCCCCCCCCCCCCCCCTTTAGATTTCTACTCACCTCTCCTCGGTGGGAAGGAAGGGTGAGCTGGACCGGGCCATCTGTGGCTGTCCATTTTCACCGGGGGGGCCCTCTTCTTCATGCTCGGCGCCTGCCCCAGACTAGTGACGTTGCCTTGACGCCGCCGCACAGGGACGTTCATTCACAGCCTGCGCATGAACGACCCTGTGCGTTGTCGTCAAGGCAGCGACACTAGTTCGGGGCAGGCCCGGAGAAGAGGGGCCCCCCAGTGAAAATGGACAGCCTGGAATGACTAACCCTCCCCACCGGACAGTCCTTGCAGCACAGATGGCCCGGACCAGCTCACCCTTCCTTCCCACCGAGGGGAGGCGAGTAGAAAACTAAAGGGGGGGGGGGGTCTGGATGATGACGCTAATGAGCGCTAATGGCGGTGCCCCGTTAGGGAGATCACGGGGGGGGGGGCCCAGTGGTCAGACCCCCGCGATCAAACACTTATCCCCTATTTTGTAGATAGGGGATAAGTGTATATTGCGCTGCAGTTGTCCTTTAAGGACAATGGATATAAATGTACGTCCTGATGCCCTGGTACTTTACGCACCAGATCATACAACATCCTGAGTGGCAGTCCGAATACAAAGCAAGCGCAGGAGACTTGTGGCTGTGTAGGGCCAGTAGTAGTAGTATTAGGGTATGTTCACACACTCTTTGTTTTTGCTGGTTTTCCTGCTGCGTATTTGAAAGGGGCGGGCTCTTCTCGGCTGTCCATAGCAGATTGTTCGTGGCGGAATTTACGCTGCGGAAAATCCGCCGCAGTCCCTACCGACTTCAATGGGGCTTGCAGAGGATTTTTGGCAGCGTAAATTCCTCCGTGGAAAATCTGCTGCGGATAGCCGAGAAGAGCCTGCACCCTTTCAAATTCGCAGCGGAAAACCCGCAAATACAAAGAGCGTGTGAACGAACCCTTAGTGGTAGTAGTAATAGTGGTAGTAGTAGTAGTAGTAGTAATAGTGGTAGTAGTAGTAGTAGTAATAGTGGTAGTAGTAGTAGTACAGTATGGAATTTGATGGACAAGGCAAGAGATGTGCGGTTGTGTAGGGCTATTAGGAGAGGACACAATTTTTAGTGATTTTTCGGAAAGAAGTCTGAAAAATTTCCGAATCACTGAATCCCTAAAGTTTTGGAAAACTTGGAATAAATTAGATTGTGCCAACTCGATTTGTTCACCTCTACTCATAGAACAACTGCTTTCTTGCCGTGTTTTCATGATACTGACTATGGTTGACAACTGCTCAGTGCTCTAGGATTGATCCATTGCATGACAAAACAAAAGGGTGAGGGCCATCTGGTTCCTCTGAAATGTCCCTGATTTTAGCAAGAACAATTGCCTGCAGGCAGTGCTTCCATTTTCTTCCAAAACAATAGAATCTGTGACAAAGGCACCTGAAGGAGTCACCAACGAAGATGTAGATGAAGTGATTGGTGGTGTGAAAAATATTTCTGTGTATACAGGACAGTAAGGCTAGGTTCACACTACGGAATTTCCACCTGCAATTCCGCTTTGAAATTGCAGGCAGAAATTCCACTTACTGCAATGAAGCATAGAGTGAATGGGTTTCCGTTCACAAATTCACACTTCAGAATTTGTGAAGCGGAATTTGTGAAGTGGAATATGTGAAGGGAAAATCCGCTTTAAAATTTCCGCCTGAAGAATGGCGTTGCTCTTTCTTTAGTCGGAAATACTTGCGGAACACATTGCAGTCTATTGGAGACTGCAGTGTCCGCGCGGTCATAGCACCGACTGATTTAGTCAGCGCTGGCCGCACTCGGAATCTCTGGGTGGAAATTTTCTGCCTAGAGATTCCGCAATGTGAACCTAGACTAACAAACAGATAAAGGGTCTATTCACACGGCAAAATTTCTGCTTGCGGAATTCTGCCTCAAATTTAAGCCCATAGACTTCTATGGGATTCCGCACTCCCATTCACACTTCTGAATTTCCGCTTGCGGAAATTCAGAAGCGTGAATGGGAGTGCGTAATCCCATGGAAGTCTATGGGCTTTAATTTAGGCGGAATTCCGCAAGTGGAAATTCGGCCGTGTTAATAGACCCAAAGGGTTTCTTGGTGGGCCGGCAGTTTCTCGTACTCCCTACAGGTTCTTCACTGAAGTCAATGGACACTCATTGTTAGCCGCAGATAGGTGTGTTAAAGAAGGTCTTGCTGGTTCCTGATAGAGTTCCTCCTTGCTCCCGTAATAGTGTATATAGGTAAATGTTCTGAAGCTTAGGCGTAGTGTTGACTGAAAGGACTTCGTCTTCTGACATCTCCCATAGCCAATGGGAAAGCCAGCTGCTACACATCCTATGGAGAAAATGAAGTATCCCACTGTTCTCATTAAATCAATGGGTCTTTAAGTAACGTGTCAGTGTGACGGGTCCTCCAGGGTATAGGGCGTTCATTTCAGCCTCCTCCCCCCACTCCGGATTATATATGGGGACAATTATATGGGACCTTCCCCCACTATTACCAGCATATGCCCCGTCCTAAGGAGACAATCCCTTTGAGCATATGAAATATTGACCAATTCTCTAAAGCTTTTATTGAACAACCCCTTAGATATCTTAAATATGAGGAGTTTTTCTTGGCTAATAAGGGTTATGCACAGACATGACTACTTGTAGAAAGGGCTATAGTCTACAGATGTATACTGTAAAACGTGTTTATAAGTGTGTCCATTGGGGGGCAGTACTATCTTAATTATAATCCATACACATGGCTCTTTGCTGAGGAGTGGGCATCATCTTATAGGTCTATCCTTTTTGCCCCCGTACCCATCTTTCATCTTCCTGAGCTGTTCTTCCTCTCATCCCCCCCCACCACCTCTCCTCTCGCTCCCTCCTTCCCTCCCTCATTTTCTCTCCCTGACAGACATTCCCTCATGGATCAATACACCGGTTCTTCGCTTTGTCACTCTGAGTCACAATCCTGGTCTTATCATGTCCAGCAGCTGACAGGTCTCCTGCCTCCCTCCTTAGCAGGTCTCTCCTCCCTGCTGCATCCATCCCTGTCCTCCTCTCCCTCACACCTGCAGAGGATGCGCACAGCACTAGGTACATGGCCAGCACTTCCCATACCTTGTAGTTCTCATGCTGAGAAATCTCTGTGCTGCCAGTGAGCGGGTTACTGTTTAACACTGATAAGGGAATTATTGTCATTTAATGATCAATATTTCATTTCACTTGGCCTGTCTGTGCATTTGATGGATCTGGTGACTGAATAATGCCTGTCCTCATTGTGTGCATTACCTGCCCGCTCCTCAGCCCACACTGTACCCCCGCACCTCAGCCGCAAGAAGAAGTTCTTCTCATCTCTCTCTCATCTATCTATATACCTATCTAATCTATTATCTATCTATCATCTATCTCATATCTATCTATCTATCTCATATTTATCTATCTCATATCTATCTATCTATCTCATATTTATCTATCTCATATCTATCTCAAATCTATCTCATATTTATCTATCTATCTCATATTTCTCTATCTCATATCTATCTCATATCTATCTATCTATATACCTATCTAATCTATTATCTATCTATCTATCAGCTATCTCATATCTATCTCATATCTATCTATCTCATATTTATCTATCTCATATCTATCTCATATCTATCTATCTATCTATCTATCTATATACCTATCTAATCTATTATCTATCTATCTATCTATCTATCAGCTATCTCATATCTATCTCATATCTATCTATCTATCTATCTCATATCTATCTGTCTATCTCATATTTATCTATCTATCTCATATCTATCTATCTATCTAGAGATTATAGAAAGGTGGGCAGCACTGTTAGATGTATGCTGGTGCTGCTGGTAAATCTCTCTTTGTTGTATCTATCTATCTATCTATCTATCTATCTCATTTATCTATCTATCTATCTATCTATCTATCTATCTATCTATCTATCTCATATCTATCTCATATCTGTCTCATATCTATCTATCTATCTCATATATATCTATCTATCTCATTTATCTATCTCATATCTATCTATCTATCTATCTATCTCATATCTATCTATCTCATATCTATCTATCTCATATCTATCTATCTATCTATCTCATATCTATCTATCTCATATCTATCTATCTCATATCTATCTATCTCATATCTATCTATCTATCTATCTATCTATCTATCTATCTATCTTTGTCTTTTCTTTCCCCTCCTCCTTTCACTATTGCACAGCCTCTGCCTCTCTCTTTCATTTTCTCTCTCTTCATCTTTCTCTCCTCCCCCCGTACCTTGTATCTTGGCACAGTATATCTCTTCATCTCTCCCACTCCCTCTTTCCATCTCTCACTTTCTTTTTCTTTCCTTCCTCCTTTCTCCAGGCACATTCTGTCTCCAGAGCTGTATTTGCCACTAGACACTGCAAGGCCAATGCCTACAGTTAGAGATGAGCGAATTTCAGAAAAATTCGATTTGACCAATTCGCCGAATGTTTATAAAAAAAAATCACTATTTTTGGAATCGCTATAAAAACGGCATTTACTGGCCTACAGAGAGGCTCAATAGGGATGTAGAACACTTTGCCTTGTCCTAACATGCATATGGAGTGTGCTGTGTTAGTGAAATAATACTGTTATTCAGTATGACATGCAGATTACAGGCATTGCTATAAGAATCACTGCCGCAGAGCATCTGGATGTGGCAGATATTTTTAATGTGATTTTTATTTCATTTAATTTGAATTTATTTTAATTTTTTGATTATCCATTATGGTGAGCATCGAGCTGGCGGTCAACCAGCCCCTGCCTCTCAGCGCCCCCCTGACTATGAAAGTGTGAATATTTCATTTAATCAGTTTTGGTTCATTGTTATCGTTCCAAGCTGTTTCATTGGATTCTTGTGATAATTCCACAGGTAATATGACGTTGACAACCTTAGGACCTCAGTCTTGAAAAGATTACATAATTCTTTTTTATTAGAGTAGATTCCCAAGTTTAATGTCCCGGTGTTTCCTTTGAACTAATACAGTATGACCACAAAACCCATTCTAACAAGGAGTCACATGGCGGCACAATGACAGAGCCTAGAGATGGCAGCAGCATGAGGAGACCATAGTCTGGCAGAATGACACAGCCTGGAATTGGCAGCAGCAAGAGGAGACCATATAGTGGCTGAATGACAGAGCCTGGAGTTGGCGGCAGCATGAGGAGATCATAGGGCCTCACAATCCCTAAGATTTAACCTCTTAAGGACCAAGCCCATTTTCACCTTCGCCCCTAGACATCTTATCCCCTATCCAAAGGATAGAGGATAAGATGTCTGATCGTGGGAGTCCAGCCGCTGGGGACCCCCGGGATCTCGGCTGCAGCATCCCTCTGTCATTACTGCACAGAGCTAACTCTACAAAAAAAACTACACCCCTCAAGGAACGTAACAAGGTGTACAGTGAGCCTTAAAACTAGAGGTGCACCGAAATGGAAATTTCCGAACCGAAACGAAACCGAAAAAAAAAAATGTCCAGCCGAAACCGATACCGAAACCGAAAATGACTTCTCCCCGTCTTCTGGTAAAATGCAGCGCTCCGCTCTCCATCCTCCGGGAGGGGGATGAGGGGCGTGGCTTCAACTCGGGCTCTGCTCTCGCTCCTCCCCGCTCTCACTTCGGCAATTTTCACCCATCACCGCCTCTACTATTTAACTAAGGTAAGATCGTACTGCAGTAATTGAAAACAATAGCAAACCTGCTATTGGCTATTTCAAAATGCAATAGCCAATCACAGGTTGGCTATTGGACCCGCCCACTATCTGCAGAGGAGCGGACCTGAAGGAGAACTTACTCCTTCAGCAGGCAGAGGGCGGGTCCAAAAGCCAACCTGCGATTGGCTATTGCATTTTGAAATAGCCAATAGCAGGTTTTCCTATTTGGTAAAAGGTATACGGGAAGCAGAGCTTGCAGAGGCCCCGGAGCGGCCCCGGAGCGGATCGGCCAGCGGGAGATGGTGAGTTGGGATGGTCTTGGGAATTGGGTGGTGTGGGGGAGCGGAGTTACCTCTGCAGTGTCTCAGACATCCAGGCTGGAATCAAGTCAAAAGACAGCTGCCGGCCGCAAGATTATGCCGCCGGGAGCTGATTGTAAGCACGGGAAATAAATGGATTAGAGGTGCGGGGCGGGCCTGAAGGTATTTAGCTGTGCCAATCCCCCCCACTCCCTCCTTCATTTTCAATGTGGCCATCTATACCTGCACTATAAGGGAGAATTTTCGCCGCTCGCACAGAAGGTCAGTCTGAGTGCGGTCTTGGCAGAGTGACAGCAAGTGGCGGGGGCTTCAGATTGGTGGGCACTGGCAGTGTTTGTAACTTGAGCTGTGGGCGGGCAGGGGAGGTGGGTCATTATCGGCAAATTTTTTGTTGTTTTGGCATTTCCCCAAAAAAGCTATTTTCGGCCGATATGTATCGGCCGCCGATATATCGGTGCATCCCCACTTAAAACCTTACAGGAGTTTGACGACTTTTTGTTAAAGTTGGATATGTAAATGAAAAAAAAAATTTTTCACTAAAATGCAATTTCCCCCCCAAATTTAACATTTTTACAAGGGGTAATAGTAGAAAATGACCCCTAAATTTGTAACCGTGTTTCTTCTAAGTATGGAAATACCCCATATGTGGATGTAAAGTGCTCTGCTGGCAAACTACAATACTCAGAAGAGGAGGAGCGCCATTGAGCTTTTGGAGAGAGAATTTGTTTGGAATGGAAGTCAGGGGCCATGTGCGTTTACAAAGCCCCCCCTGGTGCCAAAACAGTGGACCCCCCCCACATGTGACCCCATTTTGGAAACTACACCCCTCACAGAATTTAATAAGGGATGCAGGGAGTATTTACACCCCACTGGCGTTTGACAGATCTTTGGAACAGTGGGCTGTGCAAATGAAAAATTACATTTTTCATTTTCACGGATCACTGTTCCAAAAACAGTGGGGCGTAAATGCTCACTGTACCCCTTACTACATTCCGTGAGGGGTGTAGTTTCCAAAATGGGGTCACATGTGGGGGGGGGGCATTGTTCTGGCACTATGGGGGCTTTGTAAACACACGTGGCCTTCAATTCTGGACAAATTTTCTCTTCAAAAGCCCAATTCTCTTCTGAGAATTGTAGTTCGCCCGCAGGGCACTCTACATCCACATATGGGGTATGTTCACACTCAGAAGAAATGGGGTTATAAATTTTGTTTTTCCTATTATCCCTTGTGAAAATGAAAAATTTAGGGTACCATCAGCATTTTAGTGAAAAAAAAATATTTTTTTCATTTTCCCATCCAAATTTAATGAAAATTCTTCAAACACCTGTGGGGTGTTAAGGCTCACTATACCCCTTGTTACATTCCGTGAGGGCTGTAGTTTTCAAAATGGGGTCACATGTGGGTATTTATTTTTTTGCGTTTATGTCAGAACTGCTGTAAAATCAGTCACCCCTGTGCAAATCACCATCTAGGCCTCAAATTTACATAGTGCCATCTCACTCCTGAGCCTTGTTGTGCATCCGCAAAGCAATTTATGCCTACATATGGGGTATTTCCGTACTCAGCAGAAATTGCATTACAAATTTTGGGGGTCTTTTTTTCCTTTTACCGCTTGTGAAAATAAAAAGTATGGGGTAACACCAGCATGTTAGTGTAAAAATTTTAAAACACTAACAGGCTGGTGTAGCCCCCAACTTTTCCTTTTCATAATGGGTAAAAGGAGAAAAAGCCTCCCAAAATCTGTAGTGCAATTTCTCCTGAGTACGGAAATACCCCATCTGCAGCGCAGACAAGATTTTCTTCTAGTTGTCAGTCACCATGGTTCCCATTTCCAGTTTTCATGGAGTAAGCCATGCTCCTATTTCTTTATGAATGACTTTTAGCAATTCCTCCCCTGTGTGACTCCGCTCGCCAAGTCAAACCATGTGAAGAACAGCCTGACACCGCCGTGCCCTGCACACATGGTATGCTGAAGGGGCACTGAGACTTGTCTGTGCAGTGGAGGCTGAGGACACGGTGGAGGATGAGGAGGCGGAGTCGCACACTGTCACAGGAGAGCATGGAGGAGGAAGTGGTGTGACCTGTCCAAGTTGGTGTTGTGGCTGGGCAGGAACCACATTTAGCCAGTGGGCCATAAAGGACATGTATTGTCCCTGACCGTAGTTACAGCTCCAGACATCGGGGCTGCTGTGCACTTTGGTACAAACCGACAGGCTCAAGGACTGGCCCTACTCCCTTCTTCGCAAAGAAATGACAGCTTGGAACTCTCCACCTCAGCTTGGCATAAGCCATCAGTTCTCTGAAAGGTGCACTTGAAGAAAGGAACAAGTGGCAACTCTCCTGTGGGTGCAAACAGGAATCTTTATTCTTGTAATATCATACAGATACTTCTTAAAATTTGAAGAGACAGAGACTTCAAAACTTCATGCAGTGAGTGCAGGTAACAACGTTGTTTCACACACCTCGTGTGCTTCTACAGACCTGCCCACTTCCTGCTGAACGACGCTGAAATAGCTCATTCCAGTGATGTCAGCAGGACAGGTGAGTTACATAAACCTCTAACTATAGAAGAGATACTAAAAACAACATATGAAAAAGTTTTACAAAAAGACGCTAAAATCAATTTTATCATTAAGTCCTAACATGTCTTGGGCTCTTGTTTTAAGTATAATATATGCTTCTCTTTGTAGCAACTTCTTGTGCCTATCTTCGCCGTTGCTACTAGTAACGCTCTCTAAGCCACAGAATTGCAGGTTGGAAATATCACTATTATGATGTGTTCTGATATGGTGAATGAATCTTGGTGAACCCTTTCCAGACCTGACGGACCAGATATGCTCTCTGAACCTTGTGAAGAGTGGTCTGATTGTGCTGCCTATATAGAAAAATCCACAACTACATTGCCTACTGTAAATGACAAATTTCGATCTCCAACAAATGAAATCGGAAATTTTGAAGTTTACCCAACCTAGTGAAATATTTTTACAAGGAAGAAAATGCGAACACTAATTACAAAAAACACATTTGTGTTTACAGCCAGGCCTGGATCGGGTCAACCAGTTGTCAGACTTAGAACTTGAAAATTTACTTCTAATTAGTTAATTTTTTAGACTCCTACTTCTACAAAAAGTGACAATGGGTCTGTTTAAGCGAATTGGGCCCAAACTTGGGTCCTTTTCTATCAAGGGCCAATTTTTTAAAATAACTTTTTTAATCGTATCTGCCATTGGGGTGAATTTAAATGAAAAACAGAGGCATTCCTTCTCCTCCCTGGAGGCTGTTTAAGGGTGACTTAAATCGCTTTTGTAAGACAAATCCTGGGGAGGGGATGTAAAGGTCTGAACAGGGTCAAGATCTTGCGATTTTTTTCCTTTTCCTTTTTTCTCCAATGAGGAGATCAGAACGACTCTGATTTCTGGCTTGTGACAGAGCCTCAAGAAGGAGTTCTTCTGGATAGCCTCTACATTTTAAACGTCGAATGCCTGCACCATGAAAGCATCATCACTGCTATTAATACGTCTTAACCTAAGAAACTGGCTGTAAGGCAGAGCCTTTTTCGTGTGAGCAGGGTGATAACTCCCATGGTGCAGCAGAGTATTGGACGCGGTCGGTTTTCTGAAGCCTTTTGTCATTATTTGTCCCTCTTCTACACAGACTTGCACATCCAGAAACCCTAATAAAGAGCTATCTATCTTGTGTGTAAACCGCATGTTAAAGTCATTCAGAGTGTTCAGATATGCGACAAAATCCTCAAACTGCTGGACCGTTCTGGTCCGGAGAATGAAGATGTCGTCCACATATCTGAAAAAACACTGCAAATATTTTATGTATAAATTGGACAGGGAAAAGATACATTTCTGTTTGAAGGCTGCCAGATAAAGGTTGGCGAAATTGCACGCGACGGGCGTGCCCATTGCCGTGCCATTTATCTAGGCATACCAAGTGTCTTTGAAAAGGAAAGCATTATGACTGAGAATGAAGTGTAGGCATCGCTGATAAAAGTAATGAAATCCTCATCTATATCTGTTTTCGATAATAGCTCTTTAATGCAATCTGTGCCCTTTGCCTGAGGTATTCTGGTATAAAGACTTTCTACATCAACAGATGCGAGTAGAAAGCCTTCCTGCCAGTGTAATCCTTCTAAGGCTACCAAAAATTCATTGTTGTCTTTGATTAAAGACGGGACATGTTTTAGCATAGGACGAAGGAGCCAGTCTACATAACGTGACAGAGATTCGGACACGATCAGTCTTCCTGAAGGGGACTCGAGTATCTTGTGGATTTTTGGTAAAAAAGAACCACTATAGAAATTTGGGGTGGGTCGTAACAGTTTCTCTGCAGTTTGTTTAGAAAGGATGCCCCTTTCGATATATCTTCTAAGTAAAGACTGTAGACCTGACTTGTATTAAGGAGTAGGATTTTCACGTAATTTAGAGTAGGTGGATTGGTCTCCCAGCTGGCGCAGAGCTTCTTTTTTGTAGTATTCTTTGGTCATCAGGACGGCATTGCCGCCCTTATCGGCCTTTTTAATTATGATGACCTTTTGTGACTTAAGCCACCGAAGGGCATGTTGTTCAGCTCTGGGCAAGTTGGGGGCGTCCACTGGGTAGATTAATGCCCGTACCTCTTTCATAACGGTGTATTGGAAGAGATTGCGGCTACTGCCTGCTGTCATGGGGGGGTTAAATTTTGACTTAATACCACCTCTAAAATCTACAATTTCTGTGATATCTGAACAAGAAAAATCAAAATGTTCATCTAGCATTTCACCTAGAGTGGAAAGACAGTTAACTTCTTCACTAGTCATATTTTCAATCACACTGAAGCCCAAAGGGCCTAGTGGATACCCCCAACTTGCCCAGAACTGAACAAGATGCCCTTCGATGGCTTAAGTCATAAAAGGACATCATAATTAAAAAGGCCGATAAGGGCGGCAATGCCGTCCTGATGACCGAAGAATACTATAAAAAAGAAGCTCTGCGCCAGCTGGCAGACCAATCCACCTACTCTAAATTACGTGAAAATCCTACTCCTAAATACAAGTCAGGTCTACAGTGTTTACTTAGAAGATAAGTCGAAAGGGGCATAGTTTCTAAACAAACTGCAGAGAAACTGTTACCGACCCACCCCAAATTTCTAGAGTGGTACTTTTTACCAAAAATCCACAAGACACTCGAGTCCCCTCTGGGAAGACCGATCGTGTCCATGGTGGGTTCGGTAACAGAATCTCTGTCACGTTATGTAGACTATGTAGATTATGTAGACCCCTGAGGAAGTTGTCGACGGGCAACGGAACACGTGGGGTCTTTAGGGGGGCACTTGCCTGGTAACACCTCCACTAACCGTCCTGTGTCACTTCATCATTAATTGCTACATGAGAATACAGGTTGTATATGGGCTGTTGTGATGAATATAGTGTTATGCGGTAGCTTATTTGTATGACATAGTGACGATATTGATGTACTGTAATAGGCAGGTGCCCTGGGTGGGGTTCCTTTGTTGAGGGGGCTCACCCTGTTTTGTGCTTTGGCTGCTTTAGGCCTGTTTTAAATGTTTTTAAGAACCTTGTCTGTTTTTTTGATTCATGTATTAATAAAGAGTACTTTTTGATATTTATGGGTGTGCGCTGTTTTGCGTGTTTCTTTTTCTTTCTGGATACTGTATTACATTTGATACGTATAGCAGCACCCCTCTTCTAATTGATGTTGCTGAGCCCGCTCACATTGTAGTGATTGACGTTATGTAGACTGGCTCCTTCGTCCTATGCTAAAACATGTCCCATCTTTAATCAAAGACACCAATGAATTTTTGGTAGCCTTAGAAGGATTACACTGGCAGGAAGGCTTTCTACTCGCATCTGTTGATGTAAAAAGTATACCAGAATACCTCAGGCAAAGGGCACAGATTGCATTAAAGAGCTATTATCGACAACAGATAAGGATGAGGATTTCATTACTTTTATCAGCGATGCCCTACACTTCATTCTCAGTCATAATGCTTTCCATTTCGATGACACTTGGTATGCCCAGATAAATGGCACGGCGATGGGCACGCCCGTCGCGTGCAGTTTCGCCAACCTTTATCTGGCAGCCTTCGAACAGAAATTTGTCTTTTCCCCATCCAATTTATACATAAAATATTTGCAGTGTTTTTTCAGATATGTGGACGACATCTTCATTCTCTGGACCAGAACGGTCCAGCAGTTTGAGGATTTCGTTGCATATTTGAACACTCCGAATAACTTTAACATGCGGTTTACACACAAGATAGATAGCTCTTCATTAGAGTTTCTGGATGTGCAAGTCTGTGTAGAAGAGGGACAAATAATCACAAAAGGCTTCAGGAAACCGACCGCGTCCAATACTCTGCTGCACCATGGGAGTTATCACCCTGCTCACACGAAAAAGGCTCTGCCTTACAGCCAATTTCTTAGGTTAAGACGTATTAATAGCAGTGATGATACTTTCATGGTGCAGGCATTCAAGTTATTGGAACGTTTAAAATGTAGAGGCTATCCAGAAGAACTCCTTCTTGAGGCTCTGTCACGAGCTAGAAATCAGATCTTGACCCTGTTTAGACCTTTACATCCCCTCCCCAGGATTTGTCTTGCAAAAGCGATTTAAGTAACCCTAAAACAGCCTCCAGGGAGGAGAAGGAACGCCTCTGTTTTGGCAGATACCATTAAAAAAGTTATTTTTAAAAATTGGCCCTTGATCGAAAAGGACCCAAGTTTGGGTCCAATTCACTTAAACAGACCCATCGTCACTTTTCATAGAAGTAGGAGTCTAAAAAATGAATTAATTAGACATAGATGTTCAAGTTCTAAGTCTGACAACTGGTTGACCCGATCCAGACCTGGCGGTAAACACAAATGCGGTTATTGTAATTGGTGTTCGCATTTTCTTCCTAGGTTGGGTAAACTTCAAAATTTCCGATTTCATTTGTTGTAGATCGAAATTTGTCTTTACAGTAGGCAATGTAGTTGTGGATTTTTCTATATAGGCAGCACAATCAGACCACTCTTTACAAGGTTCAGAGAGCATATCTGGTCCGTCAGGTCTGGAAAGGGTTCACCAAGATTCATTCACCATATCAGAACACATCATAATAGTGATATTTCCAACCTGCAATTCTGTGGCTTAGAGAGCGTTACTAGTAGCAACGGCGAAGATAGGCACAAGAAGTTGCTACAAAGAGAAGCATATATTATACTTAAAACAAGAGCCCAAGACATGTTAGGACTTAATGATAAAATTGATTTTAGCGTCTTTTTGTAAAACTTTTTCATATGTTGTTTTTAGTATCTCTTCTATAGTTAGAGGTCTATGTAACTCACCTGTCCTGCTGACATCACTGGAATGAGCTATTTCAGTGTCGTTCAGCAGGAAGTGGGCAGGTCTGTAGAAGCACACGAGGTGTGTGAAACAACGTTGTTACCTGCACTCACTGCATGAAGTTTTGAAGTCTCTGTCTCTTCAAATTTTAAGAATTATCTGTATGATATTACAAGAATAAAGATTCCTGTTTGCACCCACCAGAGAGTTGCCGCTTGTTCCGTTCTTCAATTGCATTTATCGGCTTTTCTGATTCATAAGCTTAGCACCACCGGGGGACCTGCAGCTGTTGCCAGGATCGCAACGCCACTCGCCGGGGATATAAGGTAGTGCCGACTTTTCCTGTTTCTCTTGTCATTTTGAGTTCTCTGATAGGTGCAGAGTCCACCACTGAAAAAGGGATGGACAGGAGCAGATTCAGCTTCTGCGCCGTTGGATGAGTGGGCGCATACTGTTGTCTCTTGGACATGGCTTTGTCTATGGATTGCTGGCAGAATGACTGACTAAAAGTAGGAAGAGCATCTGAAGTGACAAAAGGAGGGTATGATACACAGCTCCAATCGACTGAGGTGGTGAAGCCTTGGCTGGCTGAAAGAGGGAGCGGCGTGCCACTGGGTGATGCAGCACACTGGAAAACCACATCGGAGTCACGGTTCTCCCAGGCCGCTTTATGGTGGCGCAGCATATGTTGGCGCAGGGCCGTGGTGCCAACATTGGGACCTTGGCCACGCTTAAGCTTCTGCCGACACATCTTGCATGTGGCTATGTTAACCTCCTCTGGATGCTTGATGAAAAACTGCCACACCACTGAGTAGCTGATTTTCCCACCAACAGTCCGCACTAATTGACTGCTATTTCCGCCATCTCCAGGAGCCTCCGGGGAAGGTAGGCTGCCGTGAATCAGGTGGTCTCCCCGGGCATGTTTGGGTCCAGAATTTCCACTTTTGTCATCATGCTGACTGCCAACCATGCTACCACCTTGCTGGCTCAGCTGCTGCCTCACAGGCAACCTGAAATCCTCTTCTCCTGATGATGATGAAGCCCCTTCTGCACCAAGCTCCCAATTGCGATCGGCTTCATCATCATCAACAAGTGTCTGCATGTCACTGATGTCCTCCTCAGGTTCCTCAAGAGTGTCTACTTCAGGACCCTGAGCGCTGGCAACACCACCTCCCACGTCACTCTCCTCATCACTTCTTGCCCGCCTAGCGGAGGAAGCAGCAGATATCTCCTCCACTTCTTGGCTGGGCAGTAGCTGCTGACTGTCCTCTATTAGTAACATAGTAACATAGTTCATGAGGTTGAAAAAAGACCAGAGTCCATCAAGTTCAACCTATATCCCTAATGAGTCCCTACTGAGTTGATCCAGAGGAAGGCAAAAAACCCTCATACTAGAGGTAAAAATTCCTTCCCGACTCCAATATGGCAGTCAGAATAAATCCCTGGATCAATGTTCTGTCCCTATAAATCTAATATACATAACCAGCGATGTTATTACTCTCCAAGAATGCATCCAGACCCGTTTTGAACTCTTTTACTGTCACGATGCCGGCTGGCAGGTAGTGGACCCTCTGTGCCAGAGAGGGATTGGCGTGGACCGTGCTAGTGGACCGGTTCTAAGCCACTACTGGTTTTCACCAGAGCCCGCCGCAAAGCGGGATGGTCTTGCTGCGGCGGTAGTGACCAGGTCGTATCCACTAGCAACGGCTCACCTCTCTGGCTGCTGAAGATAGGCGCGGTACAAGGGAGTAGGCAGAAGCAAGGTCGGACGTAGCAGAAGGTCGGGGCAGGCAGCAAGGATCGTAGTCAGGGGCAACGGCAGAAGGTCTGGAAACACAGGCAAGGAACACACAAGGAACGCTTTCACTGGCACTAAGGCAACAAGATCCGGCAAGGGAGTGCAAGGGAAGTGAGGTAATATAGGGAAGTGCACAGGTGAAAACCCTAATTGGAACCACTGCGCCAATCAGCGGCGCAGTGGCCCTTTAAATCGCAGAGACCCGGCGCGCGCGCGCCCTAGGGAGCGGGGCCGCGCGCGCCGGGACAGAACAGACGGGGAGCGAGTCAGGTAGGGGAGCCGGGGTGCGCATCGCGAGCGGGCGCTACCCGCATCGCGAATCGCATCCCGGCTGGCAGCAGGATCGCAGCGCCCCGGGTCAGAGGACGTGACCGGAGCGCTGCAGCGGAGGGAGTGAAGCGAGCGCTCCGGGGAGGAGCGGGGACCCGGAGCGCTCGGCGTAACAGTACCCCCCCCCTTGGGTCTCCCCCTCTTCTTGGAGCCTGAGAACCTGAGGAGCAGACTTTTGTCAAGGATGTTGTCCTCAGGTTCCCAGGATCTCTCTTCAGGACCACAACCCTCCCAGTCTACTAAAAAAAAATTTTTCCCTCTGACCTTTTTGGCAGCCAAAATTTCCTTGACCGAGAAGACGTCCGAGGAGCCGGAAACAGGAGTGGGAGGAACAGATTTGGGAGAAAAACGGTTGAGGATGAGTGGTTTGAGAAGAGAGACGTGAAAGGCATTAGGGATACGAAGAGAAGGAGGAAGAAGAAGTTTATAAGAGACAGGATTAATTTGACACAAAATTTTGAAAGGACCAAGATAGCGTGGTCCCAACTTGTAGCTAGGGACACGGAAGCGGACATATTTAGCGGAGAGCCATACCTTGTCTCCAGGGGAAAAAACGGGGGGAGCTCTTCTTTTCTTATCCGCGAACCTCTTCATGCGTGAAGAAGCCTGTAAGAGAGAATTTTGGGTCTCTCTCCATATAATGGAAAGGTCACGAGAAATTTCATCCACAGCGGGCAGACCAGAGGGCAAGGGGGTAGGGAGGGGGGGAAGAGGGTGACGGCCGTACACCACGAAAAATGGGGATTTGGAGGAAGATTCAGAGACCCTGAAGTTATACGAAAATTCGGCCCATGGAAGGAGATCTGCCCAGTCATCCTGGCGGGAGGAAACAAAATGTCGCAAATAATCACCCAGGATCTGGTTAATTCTTTCTACTTGTCCATTGGACTGGGGATGATATGCAGAGGAAAAATTTAATTTAATCTTGAGTTGTTTACAGAGAGCCCTCCAGAATTTAGACACGAATTGGACCCCTCTATCCGAGACAATCTGCGTAGGCAACCCGTGAAGACGAAAAATGTGTACAAAAAATTGTTTAGCCAACTGAGGCGCAGAAGGAAGACCAGGAAGAGGGATGAAATGTGCCATTTTGGAGAATCGATCAACGACCACCCAAATAACGGTGTTGCCACGGGAAGGGGGTAAATCAGTAATAAAATCCATACCAATCAGAGACCAAGGCTGTTCGGGGACAGGCAGAGGATGAAGAAAACCAGCGGGCTTCTGGCGAGGAGTCTTATCCCGGGCACAGATAGTGCAGGCTCGCACAAAGTCCCCAACATCCGTCTCCAGAGTCGGCCACCAATAGAAGCGGGAGATGAGTTGCACAGATTTCTTGATGCCCGCATGACCTGCGAGATGGGAGGAGTGACCCCATTTGAGGATTCCGAGGCGTTGGCGTGGAGAAACAAAGGTCTTTCCTGGAGGAGTCTGCCTGATGGAGGCAGGAGAAGTGGAGATCAGGCAGTCAGGTGGAATGATGTGTTGCGGAGGGAGATCAACTTCTGAGGCATCCGAGGAACGAGAGAGAGCATCGGCCCTAATGTTCTTATCGGCAGGACGAAAGTGAATCTCAAAATTAAATCGGGCAAAGAACAGAGACCACCGGGCCTGGCGAGGATTCAGCCGTTGGGCCGACTGGAGGTAGGAGAGGTTCTTGTGGTCGGTGTAGATAATAACAGGAAATCTTGATCCCTCCAGCAGATGCCTCCATTCCTCAAGTGCTAATTTAATGGCTAGAAGCTCTCGATCCCCGATGGAGTAGTTCCTCTCCGCTGGAGAGAAGGTCCTAGAGAAAAAACCACAAGTGACAGCATGCCCGGAAGGATTTTTTTGTAGAAGAACAGCTCCAGCTCCTACTGAGGAGGCATCAACCTCCAATAGGAAGGGTTTGGAAGGGTCAGGTCTGGAGAGCACGGGAGCCGAAGAAAAGGCAGACTTGAGTCGTTTAAAGGAGTCTTCTGCTTGAGGAGGCCAGGACTTGGGATCAGCATTTTTCTTGGTTAAAGCCACGATAGGAGCCACAATGGTAGAAAAATGTGGAATAAATTGCCTGTAATAATTGGCGAACCCCAAAAAGCGTTGGATAGCACGGAGTCCGGAGGGGCGTGGCCAATTTAAGACGGCAGAGAGTTTGTCTGGATCCATCTGTAGTCCCTGGCCAGAGACCAAATATCCTAGAAAAGGAAGAGATTGGCATTCAAACAGACATTTCTCAATTTTGGCATAGAGTTGGTTGTCACGAAGTCTCTGAAGAACCATACGGACATGCTGGCGGTGTTCTTCTAGATTGGCAGAAAAAATTAGGATATCGTCCAGATATACCACAACACAGGAGTATAACAGATCACGAAAAATTTCATTGACAAAGTCTTGGAAGACGGCAGGGGCATTGCACAGTCCAAAGGGCATGACCAGATACTCAAAGTGTCCATCTCTGGTGTTAAATGCCGTTTTCCACTCGTCCCCCTCTCTGATGCGGATGAGGTTATAGGCGCCTCTTAAGTCCAATTTAGTGAAGATGTGGGCACCTTGGAGGCGATCAAAGAGTTCAGAGATGAGGGGTAAGGGGTAGCGGTTCTTAACCGTGATTTTATTAAGACCGCGGTAGTCAATGCAAGGACGTAGGGAGCCATCTTTTTTGGACACAAAGAAAAATCCGGCTCCGGCAGGAGAGGAGGATTTACGGATAAAGCCCTTTTTTAGATTCTCCTGGACGTATTCGGACATGGCAAGAGTCTCTGGGGCAGAGAGAGGATAAATTCTGCCCCGGGGTGGAGTAGTACCCGGGAGGAGGTCGATAGGGCAATCATAAGGCCTGTGAGGAGGTAGAGTCTCAGCTTGTTTTTTGCAGAAAACATCCGCGAAGTCCATATAGGCCTTAGGGAGACCGGTTACTGGAGGAACCACAGAGTTACGGCAAGGGTTACTGGGAACCGGTTTTAGACAGTTCTTGGAACAAGAGGACCCCCAACTCTTGATCTCCCCAGTGGACCAATCCAGGGTTGGGGAATGAAGTTGAAGCCAGGGAAGTCCAAGGAGAATCTCCGAGGTGCAATTGGGGAGGACCAAAAGTTCAATCCTCTCATGATGAGATCCGATGCTCATAAGAAGGGGCTCCGTGCGGAAACGTATGGTACAGTCCAATCTTTCATTATTTACACAATTGATGTAGAGGGGTCTGGCGAGACTGGTCACTGGGATGTTGAACCTGTTGACGAGAGAGGCCAAAATAAAATTTCCTGCAGATCCAGAGTCCAAGAAGGCCACTGTAGAGAAGGAGAAGGCAGAGGCAGACATCCGCACAGGCACAGTAAGACGTGGAGAAGCAGAGTAGACATCAAGGACTGTCTCACCTTTGTGCGGAGTCAGCGTACGTCTTTCCAGGCGGGGAGGACGGATAGGACAATCCCTCAGGAAGTGTTCGGTACTAGCACAGTACAGGCAGAGGTTCTCCATACGGCGTCGTGTCCTCTCTTGAGGTGTCAGGCGAGACCGGTCGACCTGCATAGCCTCCACGGCGGGAGGCACAGGAACAGATTGCAGGGGACCAGAGGAGAGAGGAGCCGAGGAGACGAAACGCCTCGTGCGAACAGAGTCCATATCTTGGCGGAGTTCCTGACGCCTTTCAGAAAAACGCATGTCAATGCGAGTGGCTAGGTGAATAAGTTCATGTAGATTAGCAGGAATTTCTCGTGCGGCCAGAACATCTTTAATGTTGCTGGATAGGCCTTTTTTGAAGGTCGCGCAGAGGGCCTCATTATTCCAGGACAATTCTGAAGCAAGTGTACGGAATTGTACGGCATACTCGCCAACGGAAGAATTACCCTGGACCAGGTTCAACAGGGCAGTCTCAGCAGAAGAGGCTCGGGCAGGTTCCTCAAAGACACTTCGGATTTCCGAGAAGAAGGAGTGTACAGAGGCAGTGACGGGGTCATTGCGGTCCCAGAGCGGTGTGGCCCATGACAGGGCTTTTCCGGACAGAAGACTGACTACGAAAGCCACCTTAGACCTTTCAGTGGGAAACAGGTCCGACATCATCTCCAGATGCAGGGAACATTGGGAAAGAAAGCCACGGCAAAACTTAGAGTCCCCATCAAATTTATCCGGCAAGGATAAGCGTATCCCAGGAGCGGCCACTCGCTGCGGAGGAGGTGCAGGAGCTGGCGGAGGAGATGACTGCTGAAGCTGTGGTAGCAACTGTTGTAGCATAACGGTCAGTTGAGACAGCTGTTGGCCTTGTTGCGCTATCTGTTGTGACTGCTGGGCGACCACCGTGGTGAGGTCAGCGACAACTGGCAGAGGAACTTCAGCGGGATCCATGGCCGGATCTACTGTCACGATGCCGGCTGGCAGGTAGTGGACCCTCTGTGCCAGAGAGGGATTGGCGTGGACCGTGCTAGTGGACCGGTTCTAAGCCACTACTGGTTTTCACCAGAGCCCGCCGCAAAGCGGGATGGTCTTGCTGCGGCGGTAGTGACCAGGTCGTATCCACTAGCAACGGCTCACCTCTCTGGCTGCTGAAGATAGGCGCGGTACAAGGGAGTAGGCAGAAGCAAGGTCGGACGTAGCAGAAGGTCGGGGCAGGCAGCAAGGATCGTAGTCAGGGGCAACGGCAGAAGGTCTGGAAACACAGGCAAGGAACACACAAGGAACGCTTTCACTGGCACTAAGGCAACAAGATCCGGCAAGGGAGTGCAAGGGAAGTGAGGTAATATAGGGAAGTGCACAGGTGAAAACCCTAATTGGAACCACTGCGCCAATCAGCGGCGCAGTGGCCCTTTAAATCGCAGAGACCCGGCGCGCGCGCGCCCTAGGGAGCGGGGCCGCGCGCGCCGGGACAGAACAGACGGGGAGCGAGTCAGGTAGGGGAGCCGGGGTGCGCATCGCGAGCGGGCGCTACCCGCATCGCGAATCGCATCCCGGCTGGCAGCAGGATCGCAGCGCCCCGGGTCAGAGGACGTGACCGGAGCGCTGCAGCGGAGGGAGTGAAGCGAGCGCTCCGGGGAGGAGCGGGGACCCGGAGCGCTCGGCGTAACATTTACAGAGTTCATCACGACCACCTCCTCCGGGAGAGAATTCCACAGTCTCACTGCTCTTACAGTAAAGAACCCCCGTCTGTGCTGGTATAAAAACCTTCTTTCCTCTAAACGTAGAGGATGCCCCCTTGTTATAGATACAGTCCTGGGTATCAATAGATCATGGGCGAGATCTCTGTACTGTCCCTTGATATATTTATACATAGTTATTAGGTCTCCCCTAAGCCTTCTTTTTTCTAAACTAAATAACCCTAATTCTGATAATCTTTCTGGGTACTGTAGTCCTCCCCTTCCCTGTATTACCCTGGTTGCCCATCTTTGAACCCTCTCCAGCTCCACTATATCTTTATTGTACACTGGTGCCCAGTACTGTACACAGTATTCCATGTGTTGTCTGACTAGTGATTTGTACAGTGGTAGAATTATTTCCCTGTCGTGGGCATCTATGCCCCTATTGATGCACCCCATGATTTTATTAGCCTTGGCAGCAGCTGCCTGACACTGGTCACTACAGCTAAATTTACTGTTAACTAAGACTCCTAAGTCAGTTGTCCCAAGTGTTCTTCCATTTAATACATAACCCCAGCCCGGATTTTTCCTCCCCATGTGCATTACCTTACATTTATCAGTGTTGAACCTCATTTGCCACTTCCCAGCCCAAACCTCCAACCTATCCAGATCCATTTGTAACAGTACACTGTCCTCTATAGTGTTTACCGCTTTACAGAGTTTAGTATCATCTGCAAAGATTGTTACTTTACTATTCAAACCCTGAACAAGGTCATTAATGAATATATTAAACAGAACAGGACCCAAGATGGACCCCTGTGGTACCCCACTAGTAACAGTCACCTAATCAGAATAAGTTCCATTAATAACCACCCTCTGTTTCCTATCACTGAGCCAGTTACTTACCCACTTGCACACATTCTCCCCCAGCCCCATCCTTCTCATTTTATGCACCAACCTTTTATGAGGCACCGTATCAAATGCTTTGGAAAAATCCAGATATACGAAATCCAGCGAATGCCCCTGGTCCAGTTTGGAGCTCACCTCCTCATAGAAGCTGATCAGGTTAGTTTGAAAGGACGGATCCCTCATAAATCAATGCTGATATGGGGTCATACATTTATTTTAATTAAGATATACCAAAATAGCAGATCGTCCTCACTGAATAGTGGAGTTGAACCAACAGCATAAGATATTTCTGTAGGGGAGGGAGCAGCATAGGACAGGGGCAATGGGAGGACAGGGACTGCTCCCACACCATGCCAATTGAAGGTTCCTTCTCTCTATACTGCCCCCCCTTCTCTCTCTTTATATATATATATATATATATATATATATATATATATATATATATAAAAAATTCTTTCTCTCTATACTGTCCCCCCCCCCCTTCCCTCTCTCTCTCTCTCGCCTGTTACCTGGTATTGCCCTCTACCCTCCAGCCACTGATCTATATATATATATATATATATATATATATATATATAATTCTTTCTCTC